>NC_038242.2:32826454-33018870 GCF_000004515.6 Glycine max | reverse complement strand
GGGGAGGGGAGATTGTTCTTTAATTTTGTTGGGTATTCTAGTTTAATTTTATTAGGTTTTTCTAGGTTAATTTTGTTATTTTGGTTTTATGTTTTGTGTACAACATTGCATGTTTCTCTTTAAATTTTGGGTCATGTACAAGTAATGGGTATTTTTTTTTAAAATAGGAGTTTCTTGGCATTTTGTGAATTGAAACCCTTGTTTTTCTCTACATGTCAAGTTAGTTTAGAAAGTTCGAATTGAAAGTGATAGATTTACCCTTGGTGAGAATTTGAGCCATCATCATCTATTTTATTCGGTGTGTTTTGCCCCATTGATTGTTTGCACAATAGCCTTGGCTTGACTCTTGTTGATACTTCTTGCTTCACATGCATGTTGGGAGATGATTTAGGCATTTTGTTCTTATAAGCCTCTAGCCAAATGAGCCTACCTTAAGTTAATTCATTTGATAGCCCCTTTGAGCTTTTGTTCCCCTTTCTTTGTTTTGAAGCTCATTACAAGCCTTAAGTGAAAAACCATTATTTCACCCTACCCTTAGAGTATGTTTGGATAGAGAATTTTAATTGAGGAAAGTAATTTATCAGAGAATTTGAATTTCTGTAATCTAGAATTCATTGTTTGGATGTTTTTTTGTGAAGAATTTAAAATTTTAGAATTTTAAAACAGAATTTTAAACAACTAAAAATATGGAATTTCAATTTCCTTCTAAAAGGTGAGAAATTGAAATTTTCTTCTTACAGTCTTCTTCAAGAAACATCGTATGAGATTGTGGAACATCGATCGGGTCTGAGCGTAGAGGTACACGTATAACTAGCACATCAATCATATCTTCTTTTTTTTTCCATTCATTTTTTTTTCACCCTCATAATTTTAACTTTTTTATCCAAACACAAAATTTTGAAAATAAAAGAATTTCAATTGAAGTATTTGAAATTCTTAAAATTTAAAATTTCTCAGAATTTTAAATTCCTCCATACAAACACACTCTTAAGGAATTTTGGAGCTTTTGGAATTGTTTTGGGAATAAGTGTGAGGGGGGTATGTTTCATTGGATGATATGTTTTCGTTGGCCGTGCTTGATGATGTATTTTCGCCATGCTTGATGTATATACATATATTTCCTAATTGTTGCTTTATTTTTCAAATGCTTTCAATTGCTACTGTTCACGTTCAAAAAAAAAAAACAGAAAAAGAATGAAGTTGAATAAATGAAGACTTGGATTGGTTTGAAGACTTGGATTGGTTTGAGGACTTCGTTGATTTTGTTTTGGGTTTACTTTTTAAAGCTTAATTTTTAATTTTGGTTTTGGGGTTACTACTTTTTCTTACTTCCCACTTATTCCCCATTGCTTCTCTATTCCTTTGGGTTTTAGCTACTATCCCATACTTTCCTCTACCTTGTCCTTGGCTCTATTACAACCTTAAAAGAACTTTTGATCCTCATGTGCATGTGTTTGTGATGTGGTTGTCAATTTTAGAGTCTTGCCAAGTCTATGTGGTGTTTGTTTTCATGGGTGCTCTGAGAGTAAATAGTAGCCTTGACACTTGAGAGATAGAGTGCATATCTTGTGAGGTTTTATCACTTTTCATTCTTGAGCTGATTGACTATCTTGCCATGTTTGAGATGCTTCTATGATTTTCATGATGGCCTTGATTCTTTAACTCTTTACGTGTTGGATGTTACCCATTCTTTTCATTCCTTGAGATTCATTGAGAAATATGTAATTATTTTTGTGTCTGTTTGTTTCTCTTTAATGTCTCTGGATTTTTCCTTGCTTTGCTTTTTGATTTTGCCCAGGAGTGCAAAAGGCTAATTGTGGGGGGATTTTATGTGTCATTATTTTCTCCTATTTCTTAACCCTTTTTTTCACCATTTTAATTATTGAGTAGCCTTAATTGTCAAATTAATTATGCATTTTTATCATTTGGGCCTACTGGAGTAATTTTGTGTTTTTAATTTAATTTCAGGAGAATTATAAGCAATTGAGCTTGAATCTGGAATTGGGCTTGGACTTGAAGAGAACAGACAATTTTATTTTATCAAAACTTATCTTATCCAGATTTTATCTCATCTAGATATTATTTCATCCAATCTTATCTTATCTTATCTAGATTTTATTTCATCTAGATTTTATTTTATCTAATCTTATCTTATCTTGTCCATATTTTATTTTATTTATGGGCTTGGACTTAAAACAGATTTGTAAGCTTTGGGGCTAAGAACCTATATAACAGCACCAAGGTTTTAGTTTTAGGAGTTTTTTCGTTTTTGGAGAGTAGAATAATTTTAGGTTTTGCAATTCCCGTTTTTATTGTTCACGCATACTATTCATGTAGCAATAAAATTCGTTTTCTGCTTCAATCTGCAATTTCATTTTCTGCTTCAATCTGCAATTTCGTTTTCTACTGATTAACGGAAGGCTAAGTCTCCAGCGTTGTTTTCTCTTGAGGATCAAGGACAACTCTCTTTGAGGTTTTATTATTACTATTGAATTCTGATCAGTTTTTCCTCTTCACCAATTACTCTGTATTTGTTGCTATTAATCCATGCATGCTTAGTGCTTGATTAATTGTCTCTACGCTTAATTTACATTCTTGCTTAATGACCAGTTTCGTTCATGATTAATTGGTGTATGTGTTGCTTAATCAAATAATGACAACCTTATGTTAAATTTCGCTTAGTAATTTAATTTAGGGTTGGATTAAGTGGTTGAACTGGTAAAGGATAAATTCTCGTAACCTAGGATAACAAACTTGCTTGTGAATCAAGGGGAAACAACATGTTTTAATTCTGTTATTTTCTAATTAAAATTTGCTCGCTGTTTAAATTACAAAAACAAATAACCCCCCCTAATTCGTTACTGTTTTATTACTATCTGTTATGAACGTTTAGTTTACCATTGCTCATTGGGAGACGACCTAGGATCACTTCCTAGATACTGCATTTTTAATGTTTATTTGATTCGGGTACGGCCTCGATCACTAGCCAATATCAGCCCTTCTCATTACCCACCATCCTTTCGACCAAGAACACTCAATCATTCACAAAGGCCACCCCTAAATCAGCCACAAGGCCCGCCTACTGCACATCCAATACCAAACACCACCCTTAACACAAACCAAAACACCAACCAGAGAAGGAATTTTTCAGCAAAAAAGCCTGTAGAATTCACACCAATTCCAGTGTCATATGTTAACTTGCTCCCATATCTACTCGATAATTCAATGGTAGCCATAACCCCAGCCAAGGTTCCTCAACCCCCATTTTTCCAAGGATATGACTCAAATGCGACATGTGCTTATCATGGAGGAGTTCTGGGGCATTCCATTGAGCATTGTATGATCCTGAAGCATAAGGTGCAAGGTCTAACTGATGCGGGCTAGCTGAAATGTGAGGAGGATAATCGCTTGTGAATTATGACTTTGGCAAGCAACACTATGCATGGGGCAGTTTGAAGGTTGTTGTTAGATTTCTCCAGTGAATCATTAGGATTTTCGAGTTTATGCTATTACTGTAAACAACAGTCACAATGCTAATAATATGGATAAATTTGATATCCTTGTCTCTCACAATTACATCTTTGCTTATTTAACTTCCACTAGAATGCGAATGTAAGCCGTTGGTTTGTTTGCTCGAGTGACCTACGCTCCTGAGTTGATCTCCAAGTCCGTTTAAATTACTCGTTCTACACGTTTGGTGAGGGTGCCGTAAATGACGAGTAAAGCAAAAAAAAAACGTTTGATTGACTGTGTTTCAAAGCAAAAATAAGACATTCATGTGACCTCATTTTATCATTCCCAAAAGTTTGAGAGAAAAGTGAGTTGTCAAGAACAAGAGTCATTCGGCTTAATCTGTCAATTGAAAAATCCTTTAAATGTTTCTCCTCCTTGAAAATTCATTTTCGAGAATCTGCATAGTTTCTTTCATTTTTCCTTGCAACAAGGTCGTGACAAAAGACAACAATAGATACCTCAAAGCCCTACACTGAGGCAATGAGAGGCACCATGTATGAGCCTCCAGCGAACCTAGGGGAAAATCAAAGTTTCTCACCCAATAGGTTGAAAATCCAAAAGGGCGACCTAAGCAAAAATTAGGGTTGATATAAAAAAGAATAAAAAAAAATAATCAGGGGCGTGTTATTGAGGTTTTGTCCCAAACCCCTCAGGCGAGCTAACCTGTAGTTTTTTTTTTGTGGGAAGAAATAAGTACGGCTTCCCATGGGTCGACGTTTGCTTACTCAAACCCCTTTAGGGTAGATTAGGCATCCAATATTTACTTTAAAGACATAACAGTAATAATTACTGGGAATTTAAAGGATACTAGGCTGCCTCCCAACGGCGCTTTCCGTTTGTCCAGAGCTAGGCAAGGGACAACGATCTATCGGTCGTGACCCTGGCCTCTACTTGCGTCCGTCCCTAAGTACCTAAAAGTAGGAAATGACATTGCGCGACAAACTATGG
Source organism: Glycine max (assembly GCF_000004515.6). Taxonomy (NCBI): domain Eukaryota; kingdom Viridiplantae; phylum Streptophyta; class Magnoliopsida; order Fabales; family Fabaceae; genus Glycine; species Glycine max. The sequence goes on along the minus strand of NC_038242.2, from coordinate 33,014,409 downwards.
CTGCATTACCGTTTTACCTTGATTGGTTTCTGCCTTCAGCTTCGTCCCGGCATCTGACCACTGCCTAAGACGAATCTGCCCCTATTATCACAAAATATGCATGCATATGCGTATGCATGAGTGTTTTCAAATGCAACAATCTTTTTAGTGAAAGCTGGTTAGGTTCAGTTTTAATTAAGCGCTTAGGGCACCCCATGGACTGAGCAAAAAGGCTCAAGTTATCACAACCGCACATGGTTTAAAGCACACAAAGTGAGGACTGAAGTCTCAAACTCATATTTTCTTCTTTTAAAAGATTGTGACGAGAAATATACAGCAAACGGGAATCCCTAAGAAGAACAAATAAATATAAAAGAACATGCAGTGATATCCTTAATTGCCCCAGATTCTAAGCGTAGTACCGCTTGACAACATTAGAGTTTACGAGTAAAGGTAGCTCCTCGCCATCCATGTTGGTAAGCACCAAGGCCCATAAGGTTTGCGCTTGCACATTTGAGGAGAAAACTCATTTGACCAAGAGCTCATGGGAAAAGCCCAAAGACAATTATGATGGTAGGGTATATCTGATGTTAATCTCTCATGCTAACTCCTTAGGATTCCTTTTCGAATCCAAGGGTAGCCTTCACTGTATAAATTCTTTCAAGATCAACCCATGTCATCGAGTTTCAGTGGGATCGACAGACCCATGGCATCATTCTATGACCTTTAATCAAGAAAGTTTCACTTGGTCACATACCAAAGTGCGACTCTATTGCTATCCTTCAATAGGGGGCACGAGTGGTCCCAAAGCCTTGTGTTTCCTTGTTGTGCAGAATAATAGAAGGTTTTGTTTTTAAAGACAGAAAGGGGAAAACCCTAGGATCAATATTTCAATTGATTAATTAAATGTCAAATGGCTCCATTGTCGTCCCTCCAAAATTGTCAAGTGACTAAATCAAACAAAACATACACTCTGAGAGATTCCCCCAAGAGATTTGCAAAAAGGGATAGGATGGGGTTGCATGAGTTATCACATCTTTCAAAAAGGACAGTCAATCTGTCTTTTCCACAAAAAGAAGCAAAAAACATTAAATCAAAATCAAAATCACAAAAATTGGAAAGAATGTCGTGAACATTGTACAAATTTCTATTTGCATTGCATTGTTGCATACAAAACTTACATTTATTGCATTTGAAGATAAAGGTTGCATGCATCTGCATCCCCAAAAAATCATGTTCATATTAAATGCATAAATTTCTCTTTAAAGATGAGAAGCCCTCTCAAAGAGTCAATCTTTTGCTTTCTCATAAGGTTGAGCCCTTTGGTACTAGTGCCCATTGGCTTGTTTCATAGGACTCAACGTCCTTTGCTTTATGTTTTCATAGGACTCAAAGTTCTCTATCTTTGCCTTCAAAGGACTCAGAGTCCTTTGTCATTTAAATTTCAAGACTATTAAAGACTTCCTTGCCTTCCAAAGACAATCAAGTTCGTTGGCATGCAAAGACAAATTATGGTCATCTGCCTCTTTTCAAAGACTTCAATGTCTTTTGACCGAGACTATTACTATCTCCTTTGCCTTCCAGAGACAATCAAGTCTGTTGGCATGCAGTGAAAAATTATGGTCATCCGCCTCTTTTCGAAGACTTCAATGTCTTTCGATCGAGACTATTAAAGTCTCCTTTGCCTTCCAGAGACAATCAAGTCTATTGGCATGCAGTGACAAATTATGGTCATCCGCCTCTTTTCGAAGACTTCAATGTCTTTCGATCGAGACTATTAAAGTCTCCTTTGCCTTCTAGAGACAATCAAGTTTGTTGGCATGCAGAGACAAATTATGGTCATCTGCCTCTTTTCGAAGACTTCAATATCTTTCGATCGAGACTATTAAAGTCTTCTTGGCCTTCTAGAGACAATCAAGTTTGTTGGCATGCAGAGACAAATTATGGTCATCTGCCTTTTTTCAAAGACTTCAATGTCTTTTGACCGAGACTATTAAAGTCTCCTTTGTCTTCTAGAGACAATCAAGTCCGTTGGCACGCAGAGACAAATTATGGTCATTTGCCCCTTTTCGAAGACTTCAATGTCTTTCGATCGAGACTATTACAGTCTTTCTTGCCTTCCAGAGATAATCAAGTTCGTTGGCCCGCACAGACAAATTATGGTCATCTGCCCCTTTTTGAAGACTTCAATGTCTTTTGACCGTGACTGTTACAATCTCCTTTGCCTTCTAGAGACAATCAAGTCCATTGGCATGCAGAGACAAATTATGGTCATCTGCCCCTTTTCAAAGACTTCAATGTCTTTCGACCGAGACTATTACAGTCTCCCTTGATTTCTAGGGACAATCAAGTTCGTTGGCACGCAGAGACAAATTATGGTCATCTACCCCTTTCTGAAGACTTCAATGTCTTTCGATCGAGACTATTAAAGTCTTCATTGCCTTCCAGAGACAATCAAGTTTGTTGGCACGTAGAGACTAATTATGGTCATCCGCCTCTTTTCGAAGACTTCAATGTCTTTCGGTCGAGACTATTAAAGTCTCCTTTGCCTCCTAGAGACTGTCGCAACCTACCCTTCGGCGGGAGGGCGATGCGAGGGCTCACGGGTGCGTCTTCCATGGGAGGAAGATGTGCAGAGTTGCCACCAACGTTTATTCGAGGAAAGACCTGGTCTACGAACTTTAAGTGTATGAGGTTCAGGAGTTGTATTTACGCACGGGAAAGGTATTAGCATCCCATGCGCCCGTCACAAGGCACGACAGCCTTTAATCAAGTGTGCAAATATTACTTCAATTTGTTTTATTTCCCTTTTATGTTTTTTATGTCTTTTTATGCCTTTTTGGTATTTTTTTATCTTTTTGTGGTCGACAAGGGTGTTTCCCTTGCTCCTACGTATTCCTCAATTGAGATAAGGAAATCAGACCTGCGTAGTTCTTTCAAAAGGGGCGAATCTAGTGATTCTTTTTACTTGGAAGCTGCTCATTTAAGGCGTTGGACCTTAAAATGATCCATTTTACTTGGTGAGAAAAGCTAAGGCATTGGACCTTTAACCATCTCACGAGGTTGACAAAAGCAGGGCTTTTGCTCCTACGTATCCTCCATCAAAGAGGAAATCAGACCTACGTAATTCTCGCGAAGGCAGTAAAGTGATGTGTTGATTTTTATGCTTTTGAACGGTCCGTGTTAACCGATAAAAGCAAAGAGGACCGTTTAAGGCGTTGGACCTTAAAACGGTTTTCAATGATTTTTGCGGACAAAGCTTGATTTGTGAGTTGATTTTACCCTTAGTTTCACTTTGGTTATTAGTCAATTCATTCAATGAAACTTCCAAAGAAAAACGTTTGATCGATTATTTTGATTATTTTATTATTATTTTGCCTTTTTTTGGTTTAACCGAGGTTACAGCGTGAACGATCGGTTAGATTTTGTTTTAACAGTGATTAAACGAAATTACAACGCAAATGATCAGTTGAAATTCATTTCATCATTTAATAGGTGAGAAAACGCCTTAAACGATCGGTTAAAGCTCGTTAAAAATGGAAGAAAAGAAACCGAAATTGAAAGAAATAAAGATGAAAGCCAAAAAAACAAGAAATGAATTAAAAGTCTCGGATTTGGAAACTTACGCGTTGAAGAACGAAGAACGGATGAAGAACGGTGAAGAACGGAGGAAAACCTTCACGGATTTGGTTACGGAAACATCTCAGAAGTGTTACGAAAGCACCTCGGCTTGGATTTTCTTCACGGAAACAATTTTTTTCACCCAAAACAGCTGAAATGCATAATCAGGGGGATCAGGGACCCTTAGAACAACCCCCTTTTGCCTTTTTCTAGGAAAAAGGGGGAGGAGGTTGCCGCCCAGCTTGCCCAGGCGAGCTGGGTTGTTTCCTCCAGAAGCAATCCAGCTTCGAAAAACAGTCTGGAAGGCCCAATTCAAAATTACAAAATTGCTATTTGCACCCCCCATTTTGATAAGTTCACCCCTTCTTTCGTAATTAACGAAAAAGTTACGTAGCCTATAGGACTTGATTTTCTTCTTTTTTTCTCTTCCTTCTCACCCATATTAAATAAAATATGCTTATTTAGGGTTATGGGAATTTTACGGAAGCATTACGGGTGTCCCGGAAGCCCATTTTTTAACAAAACGGGGGAGGTGGTTGCCACCTAGCTTGCTTCCACCTTAAGCAAGAAAATGCCTAAAAACCTCTAGAAGGGCCCAGATTTGAAAATTACTATTTGCACCCCCATTTTACTAAATACACCCCCTTTGCCCCTTTTTTGCTGATTCTTTTTCCGTAACGTTACGGAACCTCACGAATTACGTAACGATACTTGTTTTTTTTCCGTAATGTTACGAAACTTAACTGATTACGCAACCATCCCCTCTTCGACTTCTGGAATGTTACGGAACTTTGCGGATTGCGCAAAAATGTTTCCTTTCGACTCCCGACATGTCGCAGAACTTCACGGATTGCTTAACGATGGGTGTCAAGTTCCTCGAAGCAGTCAAGCAAAGGTTGCATGCCATCAAACAATGGTCCCCGAATGAAACTAGAGTATGACAGTTGTCCCTCTTTACTTACCTTTTATCGGAGATAGGAGGAAAGTAAAGATAAGACACTGATTTCGTCCATCTTAGCCTTTTCCGTAATTAATCTATGATGATTCCCAAAGGCCATCCTTTGCCCATCATGGGGATTTAATTGATCTCAATCACAAGAGTTCCAACCAAAACGATTTGAAATAATTGACTCTCGTCGCTCCTTCTTCCTTCTCTGCATAACACAAAACAAAACAAACAAAAAATAACATAATATACACGTATACACATGTTTGGTGAAGGAACCGATTGGGAAAATAACAAAAACCGTATTTTCCCTTCACCAGAGGCTCTGTACTTGATAACTGAGGATGCATGAACAACGCTAGGCAATCAATTCATGGGGCTCCGGACTCGATGGTGGAGGATGCATGAACGACAATCAATTCATGGGGCTCCGAATAAGATTTAATGGTGGAGGATGCACGAACAACGCTAGGCAATCAATTCATGGGGCTCCGAATAAGATTTAATGGTGGAGGATGCACGAACAACGCTAGGCAATCAATTCATGGGGCTCCGAATAAGATTTAATGGTGGAGGATGCACGAACAACGCTAGGAAATCAATTCGTGGGGCTCCGGACTCGATGGTGGAGGATGCATGAATGACAATCAATTCATGGGGCTCCGAATAAGATTTGATGGTGGAGGATGCACGAACAGTGCTAGGCAATCAATTCGTGGGGCTCCGGACTCGATGGTGGAGGATGCATGATTGGCAATCAATTCATGGGGCTCCGAATAAGATTTGATGGTGGAGGATGCACGAACAGCGCTAGGCAATCAATTCGTGGAGCTCTGGACTCGATGGTGTGGGATGCATGAATGACAATCAATTTATGGGGCTCCGAATAAGATTTGATGGTGGAGGATGCATGAACAGCGCTAGGCAATCAATTCGTGGAGCTCTGGACTCGATGGTGGAGGATGCATGAATGGCAATCAATTCATGGGGCTCCGAATAAGATTTGATTTTGGAGGATACACGAACAGCGCTAGGCAATCAATTCGTAGGGCTCCGGACTCGATGGTGGAGGATGCATGAATGACAATCAATTCATGGGGCTCCGAGTAAGATTTGATTTTAGGACCGAAGGGTCCACCGGGTTATTTCACCTAAAAGGCGAACATGCTTTAGCAAGGAAAAAATTAATCATTCACTAGAGCACCATATTTTAGAGAAACAATATGCTTATGCCAAAATAGTTTTCCTTGTAACCGAAAATGAAGGGTAGGATGTCAACGTTTAGCTTTGAAATGAACATTCAAGGGAAACGTCGGGTCAAACTGAAACTGGGAATAAAATCACTCGTGTTGTATAAAAACTCACAGAGGTAAGTGTTTTACCCTAATTCCAAATCATAGCTGCACCATGACTTTATTTTGCACATGATTTCCTATCGAACCAAAAGATTACACGTGCGATCACAGATCAATAGGATTTTCTCGAGGGTAGTGTTTTTGGAGAGGAAGCTGGTTGCTTCGGTCTTTTCCTCTTTGTTTATGTGGGGCGGAACATTGCCAGCCGGGAGCGACCTTGAATGGCAATCCTAAAGGAGGAACCACTTCAAAAATGGGTTTTCCCTTTGTCGGCGGTCATTACCTCGCCGAAAATTTATCTGGTCCAAAGATCTTCTGTTCTCTTTCCTGGTTTCCTTTATTGATCGGGAATTATTCTGTTTTCCTCCGATCTTTTCCTTTTTACTTTCTTCCGATCTTCAATCGGGAATCCTTCTTTTCCTTTTCTTTTCTTTCTTTTCATTTCTTCCTTTCCATTTTTTTCTTTTCATTTCTTCCTTTTCATTTCTTTATCTCTCTTTTTTTATCTTTGATTGGGAATTCGAGTTTTAGCATTCATTATTCGCTCGCCCTTGAGGAGATTCTGATGTCCTCTTCTTCGGGGGGAGGGATGAGGATTCTCTTCATGGGCCAAGGTTCAAGGTAGCTTAAGGTTGTGTCTCAACATGGTCTTTTCATCGTGCGTGCCCAATTTTGATATTTGGGGCAAAACAAATTCATGTGTCAGGGTGTCGGTTTCGGGTTACACTCCCATATTATTTCCACGAGGCGCGCGTAACAATGATGATTTGGAAACAACGCGCAAAATTAGTCATGCATACAGCTAGGTGGGTACTCAAGCATCCAGCTTATGGCATTATGACACTAAGGCTCGGGATTTACGCAAGTAGACCCAACATTTCCAAATTATGTTCTTTCATTGGTCCAACGAATCCATCCATTCTTATCTCGGTTATTTTGGAAAATAAACTCTTAGCGTCAATTTCTTGTTTCCAAAAGATATGTTTGCTCTCTACGAATGATTTGTGCTTCCTATGACCATAACATGCCTACCTTCGAGGTCTTTCTTTCTCTTTTCTTTTTGTTTCATTTTTCTTATGCATGTTTGCAAAAAACTATACAGCCATCGCTATCTATGAGAAAAGCTTTTTTTTCTCTGTACACCTACGTTCCTATACACGAAAAAACATTTTTCTCTATATACACACGCATTGAAAAACTCTTTCTCTCTATACCGACATGGCCTATATAAAATCTCTATTCCTTTTCAAAGATTTCTTTTCCCCTTTTCAATATACAGTCGTTGTTTTATACAAAATTCTCTTCACACATTGTTTATATACAAAAATTCTTTTCTTTTCTTTATATACAGATATGACATTTTGTTCACAATGCCTCTGTCTTTTTCTATTCTTGGCGTTATCACGACATTTTGTTCGTTTTTTTTAGGATGACGTTCCTAAATGAAAACTCTACACGGTTCCGGAATTTCAACAAATATTATCGACAATAACGAAATAAGCACTAACGCAACAATCCAAACAAAATATATGCACAAAACAAATGACAATCGAAACAACAAAAACAAACGTTAGTCCCTCAAGTCATAGAAATAAGATAAAATACAAATGATAAATGATGAAACATAAAACTGAAAAGAATACGAATCTGGGGATCCCACAGTCATGTGGCTCCGCATGCCACCGGACTCTTGGGTCACGGTAACAAAAGGTGGGGTGGTCGACAAAAGTAGGGCTTTTACTCCTACGTATCCTCAATTTATGATGAGGAACTCAGACCTACGTAGTTCTTGATAACTGTGAGACTAAAAATAGTCTCGGTGTTTTCTTCACTAAAATGCGAACATGCTTTAGTAAAGAGACAAAACTTCCAACTTATCAGAGCAACATATGCTTTTTTGGATGAAAAATGATGTGTCTATCGGGGAAGGAGAGTATGCTGATGAAATTTTCTCATAACCATAAATGAGATTTTGGATGTTAGCATTTCGTTTCTAAATGACCATTTAGAGGAAACACTGGGTCCAACAAAAATAGAAGAAAATCACTCAAAGTGTATCAATCACACACATATAAGTGTTTTATCCTAATTCCGAACCATAGATATGTCATGACTTGATTTTGCAAATTATTTCCTATCAAATCAAATATTACATGCGTGATCATGGATCAATAGGACTTTTTCTTGGGAATGGTTTGTTTTCTTGGTGGGAAATTTGGCTTCGAGTGTTCTTGGCCTTTTCCTTTTCTGTTTTTGTTTACTGTGAGGTGAACAAGTCACCAACGCACAGGATTTTGGTTGGCAATCAAAGGGAGAGGACCACTTTAGGTCGTGGTTTCCTTTCTTTTTTGTTTGCTTGGTGACAATTCTGTATTGTTCAGATATTGTCTGGTCCAAAGACCTTTCTGGATGTTTCTTCTATTTTCTTCCGATCTTTGATTGGGAATTTTCTTTCTTTTTTTGCTTTCTCCCCCTCTTTTGAGCCCATGGGCTAAGTAAGAGCCCGCTTATCTTTGTAAATATTAGTGTCATACCCTAATTTCGTCCGGGGATTATTATTTGATGATATACAACCTTTGATTGGCCGCTTCGAGATACTTGGCACCCTTTGTTGCACAATATGTGAAGTTCCAAGACGTGCCGAAAATCAAAAGGAAGCAGGCTTACGCGATCCGTGAAAATTCCGTAAGGTGACAGAAATCGAAAGGAGGTGTTTTTCGCAATCCGTGAGTTTTCGTAACTTCATTGAAAGCTAAAAAAGAGTAAATACATAATCCGTAAGGATTCGTAACCTTGCGGAAGGAAAATAAGTATCGTTACGAAATTCGTAAAGTTTCGTAACGTTACGGAAAAAGAATTACCAAAAAAGGTAAATGGGTGTGAATTTAGTAAAAGGGGGGGTACAAATAGCAAACAGGCCCACTTGGGCCTTCCAGATTCTTCCTCTAGAAGGCTGTTGCTTCTGGAGGAAGCAACCTTGCTCGCCTGGGCGAGCTGGGTGGCAAGCTCCTCCCTTATTTTGCTATAAATAGGGGGAGGAGTGAAGAGAGAAGGGGTTCAGCCTTCTTGGCACTTCGTATTCTCTTAAATTTGTTGAGGAAAATTGTTTCCGTGAAGAAAATCCAAGCCGAGGCGCATCCGTAACGTTTCAGTAACATTTCCGTGAGTAATTACGCGAGGATTTTCAACCGTTCTTCGACATTCATCGTTCGTTCTTCGTTTTCTTCAGTCTTCAACTGGTAAGTACCCCAAACCGAGCTTTTCAATTCATTCTATGTACACATGGTGGTCCACATTTTGTTTTATGTATTTTTATTCTCATTTTCATTTACTTTCCGTACCCCCTTTTGACGTGCTTCAGTCATTTATTTAAGTCATTTCTCGCCTAATATAAAAATAAAATAAATTTCCACCGATCATTTGAGTTGTATCATCCGTTAGCTTCTGTTAAAATGAATTCTGACCGTTCGGTCGTGCCGTAACCACGTTGGAAATCAAAAAAGAGGTTAAATAATAATATAATAATAAAAAAAAAATATTTTAGTAAAACGAAGCACAAAAATCAATCGGACGTTTTCTCTTTGGGATTTCTCATTCTTAATTGAATTGACTAATAACTAAAGTGAAAGTAAGGCTAAAATCAATTCGCCAAGTCAAGCTCGTCCACCAAAAAAATCACTAAAAAGCGATTTGAAAATTTTATCTCAGCTTTTTCTTACCAAGTTAAATGGATCATTTTTAAAGGCCCAACACCTTTAAGTGATCACCTTTCAAGTAAAAGAATCGCTTGATTCACCTTTAAAGGAAGAATTACGCAGGTCTGATTTCCTCTTTGATGGAGGGTACGTAGGAGCAAGAGCCCCGCTTTTGTCGACCTCAAAAATAAAAAGGAAATAAAAGTTAAGATAACACAATTTCACAATTCTAAAAAATAGGTTGTTGTCCTTTGAGACAAACGCGAGAGGTGCTAATACCTTCCTCGAACGTAAATACAACTCCCGAACTTAGAATTTTCATTTCGACCGGTTTCCTTCGGTTTTTCCAACGTTTTCCACAAATAAACGTTGGTGGCGACTCCGCACATCTTTCCTCCTTTGGAAAGCGCACCCGTGAGCCACGCCTTCGCTCGCCCGCAAAAGGGAACATTGCGACAGTTGGCGACTCCACTGGGGACCTTTTTGAGAGTTAGGCCTATTCTAAGGAATTGTGGAATTGTGAAACCTTGTGTGTGCATTTATTGAACTGTGTAAAGTGTAATAACTGCTGTCTTTTTCACATTTTTACACTAAGCACCCACGGGTTTGAGTAAAAAAGGGGCCCTATACCCAGGTTCATGGGAATTTAAGGAGTGGAGGTGAATCTATGATCATGCTAGGTCTCCAACTTGCTTGATAATAGTGAAACCTCATCTAGAGCTTTCTCTCTTTATAATATGTTGTCGCTGGTATTCCATACCGCCACAATATTGTTATCTTGAGTGATGATACCTCTAGAAAACAGCTGTGTGAGCTATGAATCGTTGGGAGTAGTTATTAGAGACCCCTAGATATTATCCTATAGGTCCCTAGAATAGGGGCACGGAGCAAACACGCTGCGTGCCGTTTTAAACACTGCCATGCATGTAGTCCTAAATGTCATATACGCCTTTGTTTGTAATTATTTGTTGATATTGTCGTGCTCTATGCATCCCCGTGTTATGCTTTTGCGTGTCTACATCATGTCGTCACGCACACATTGTATGTTGGTCTCGTCTTTTGTCATGGGAAGTCGGAAGATCCATATCACCTTCTTAACTACACACATGGGGCACTGCACCCCCAAGTGTGCAAGTAAGAAGAGATAATTTTTTCGGGGCTCTCGTGTCCATAAATGCATTCATATCATGCATTGCATAAACATCTCACAAAGTATATATGTATGTTTAGGTAGCAAGATACCTTGGATATGCATGTATATAGCAAAAATATCTCACGAAACATATATATGTATGTTTAGGTAGCAAGATACCTTGGACACGCATGTATATAGCAAAATATCTCACAAAAATATACATATGTTTATGTAGCAAATACCTCATGGAAAACAAACAAGAAAAAGAAATAAACAAATGATAAAAAAAAAGAGAAAAAAGAAAAATAAGTTGTCTAGCTGAAAAACCAGCATGCTTTTAAAAAGAGATGACTTCCAACTTTTCTTTGAAAAAATTCACTGATCATGACTAGTTTTTGAAAAAATGTGTATACACCTTAAGGGTGAATGCTGTGAAAATTTTCCCGGACGCCCAAAATGGACTCGGATGAATGCACAAATCGATAAAAGAACATATTTTTGGAAACGTTGGGTTGACTAAAAATAGAGGAAATGAATCCTGAGCCCTAGCATCACATGACCATAAAAATTTGACACTTGAGCGTCCACGTAGATGCCAACATGACAAGTTTTGCATAAAATTTCCTAATCATCATTGTTGCATGTATATCATGGAAATAATGTGGGACGTCCCCTTTATCCCCGAACCGCTGGCCAAACCCTGACATATATCGTGACCAACCATTCTACAAGCCTTGAGCCAAAATCCCAACTTATCATGAACCTTGACCCAGGGTGAGAATGTCAATCCTTGCCCTCGGAAGAAAACACAAAGAGAAGGAAAATTCCCAATCCAAGAAAGGGAGAAGACACAAGAAAAGAAAGAAAATTCCCAATCAAAGAGTGGGAGTAAGCAAAAAAGAAAGAAAAATTCTCAATCAAGGATTAGAAGAAAGCAGAAGAAACATGCAGAAAGGTCTTTAGACTAGACAATATCTGAACAATACAGAATTGTCACCGAATAAACAAAAAAAGAGAGAGAAAGGAAACCACGACCTAAAGTGGTCCTCTCCCTTTGATTACCAACCAAAATCTTGTGCGCTAGCGACTTTCTCACCCCGCACTAAACAAAAACAGAAAAGGAAAAGGCCCAAAAACACTCAAAGCCAAATTTCCCACCAAAAGAACCCATTCCCAAGGAAAGTCCTATTGATCCATGATCACGCATGTAATCTTTGATTTGATAGGAAATGATTTGCAAAATCAAGTCATGACATATCTATGGTTCGGAATTAGGATAAAACACTTACCTGTGTTAGATTGATACACTTTGAGTGATTTTCTTCTATTTTTGTTGAACCCAGTGCTTCCTCTAAATGGTCATTTAGAAACGAAATGCTAATATCCAAAATCTCATTTACGGTTATGAGAAAATTTCATCAGCATACTCCTCTTCCCCGATAGACACATCATTTTTCATCCAAAAAACATTTGATGCTCTGATCAGTTGGAAGTTTTTTGTCTCTTTACTAAAGCATGTTCGCATTTTAGTGAAGAAAACACTGAGACTATTTTTAGTCCCACAGTTATCAAGAACTACGTAGGTCTGAGTTCCTCATCACAAATTGAGGATACGTAGGAGCAAAAGCCATGCTTTTGTCGACCACCCCACCTTTTGTTACCATGACCCGAGAGTCCGGGGTCATGCGGAGCCACATGACTGTGGGATCCCCAAATTCGTATGTTCCATCATTTATCATTTGTATGCTATCTCATTTTTTTCAATTGGGAGACTAACGTTTGTTTTGTTTTGATTGACTTTCGTTTTGTGCATACATGTCGTTTGAACTGTTACGTTAGTATTTACTTCATTGTTGTCAATAGTGTTTGTTGAAGTTCTGGAATCGTGTAGAATTTTTCATTTTTAGGAACATCGTCCAAAATAAAAATAAAATGAACCAAAATCATGATAAAAAGAAAGAAGCGTTGTGAATAAAATGTCTACGTATATAAAGAAAATGAAAAATGTTTTTAAAAGGGAAATGTGTATAGAAGGTTTTTGTGTGTGTAAGTGATGCGTGGAGAGAAATCCTTGTGGGTGTGAGCAACGAGTGTATATAAAGAAATTTTTGTATGAACCACAGGTGTGTGTTGGGAAAAACCAAAAAATCTTTGAACATGAATATGGTTTGTATATAGACCGTGTGACGTAAAGAGAAAGAGTTCTAATGCATGTATAGAAAAAGTTCGTCATGTATAAGAATGTAGATGTACAAAGAAAAGTTGTGTGAATATAAAAATGAAAAAAAAAGGAAAAAGAAAGGAAGACCTCGAAGGTCGATATGTTATAGTTAAGAAGCATAAATCATTCGTAAAAGAGCAAACATATCTTCTGGAAACAAGGGACTGACGCTAAGAGTTTATTTTCTGAAATAACCGAAATAAGAATGGATGAATTCATTGAACTGATGGGAGAACATAATTTGGAAACATTGGGTCTGTTTGTGTAAATTCCCAACCGTAGTATCACAATGCCATAAACGGGATGCTTGAGTGCCCACCTGGCTGTAGCCATGACTAATTTTGCATGTTGTTTTCAAATCATCATTGTCACGCGTGCCTTATGGAGTGATATGGGAGTTCGGCCCGAGACCGACACCTTGACACCCAAATTTGTTTTGCCCCAGATATCAACATTGGGTTCCCACGATAAAAGACCCCATTGAAACACAACCTTAGACTTTTTTGAACCTTGGCCTATCAAAAGAATCCTCATCATTTCCCCCGAAGTGATGCAAGCTTACTTGTGGGGCTTCTATGGAGGTTGGATCTTTGAGCTTCAACGAGGTCCTTTAATGGTGATTTTCCACCGTGGAGATGCAGCGGAAGACAAAGGAGAAGAGGTGAGAGGAGGCGCCATCCACTAGGGAATAAGCCATGGAAGAAGGAACTTCACCACCAAGATAAGCCTTGGATAAGAAGCTTGGAAGGATGCTTCAATGGGGGAAAAGAAAGAGGGAGAGAAAGAGAGAGGGGGGGAGCACGAAATTGAAGGAATAAAAGAGGGAGAGAAGTTGAACTTTGAGTTGTGTCTCACAAGACTCTCATTCATCAAAGTTACAACAAGTGTTACACATGCTTCTATTTATAGACTAGGTAGCTTCCTTGAGAAGTTTCTTGAGAAAACTTCCTTGAGAAGCTTCTTTGAGAAAACTTCCTTGAGAAGCTAGATCTTAGCTACACACACCCCTCTCATAACTAAGCTCACCTCCTTGAGAAGCTTCCTTAAGAAGATTCCTAAAGAAGTTAGAGCTTAGCTACACACACCTCTCTAATAGCTAAGCTCACCCCCATGACAAAAAAACATGAAAATACAAAAATAAGTCTTTACTACAAAGACTACTCAAAATGCCCCGAAATACAAGGCTAAAACCCTATACTACTAGAATGGCCAAAATACAAGGCCCAGACGAAGGAAAAACCTATTCTAATATTTACAAAGATAAGAGGGTTCATACTTAGCCCATGGGCTCGAAATCTACCCTAAGGCTCATGAGAACCCTAGGGCCTTCCCTTGGATCTCTAGCCCAATCTACTTGGAGTCTTCTACCCAATGCCCTTGCGGGGTAGGATTGCATCATTCCCTCCACCTTGGAAAGGATTTGACCTCAAATTCCAAGGTTCTTCATACTCTGGGCTCTTTCCCTCAACACCTGTAAAAAGAACAAAAACATATGTATTAGTAGTGTTTGGTATGTTGAAGTAAGGTATGGTCTGAAAACCCATTTCCTGGGCATTTTCCCATGAAGGAACATAGTTTCTCACCAACTCAATGAGTGGTGCTACAAGTATAGAAAAATATGGGACAAACCTTTTGTAAAAGTTTGTTAAGTCATGGAAGCCCCAAATTTTTCTTATACTTGGTGGAGTGGGCCACTCAGGAATGACCTTTATTCTCTTAGGGTTCATGGGAACCCCTTGATCACTATTTGAAAAATTAAGAAAAGTAATGCAATAAAACATACCTTTTTCTGTATTTTCATATTGATTATTCCTACCAAAAAGTATGACAAACCTAAGGTGTTCCATATAAGTACCTAAGTTTGTATTGAAACTAAAAATAAGAACTAACCTACCTAATGGGTCCCTATGTACACACACCATGAAGATGTTAGGTGTATGAGCGATTTTACAAAAGTGGGTTGCACCACTCAAAACATTCATCATACCACCTATTTTAGGGACTTGGTGCCTAATAATACCTATTTTGGGCACCAACAAAGCACAAGGATTTAAGCTCTTGCGAACCAAACCCTCATCCAACAACTTCTTTACTTGAGGAATAAACTCAAGCCCAAGAGGTGTGGAAATGCTAGCAAGTGTCTTTTTACAAAAGAGAAAATGTGGAGGTTGTCTAAGAGGGAAAGTTTCTTTAATGTTTGTCTTTATTGTAAAATGAGTTTCCTTCTTAGCTAACCTCTTGTAGGAGACACATACCTCCTTACACTTCTCTTTAACCACTAATGGTTGTCCATCTTCTTCGGGGTAGATTTCTTCACTAGATTCTTCCCCTTTTGCTTCTTCACTTTCACTAGAGGAAGGTGAAGTAGTAGCCTCATCTTGGCTACTATAAATGTCTTGGCCCCTCATAATCATGGTTTTTGTGGTGGAGCATTGAGAAGTAATGTGTCCTCTTCCAAGACATTTAAAGCACTTTATAGAGCTAGTTTTCTCTTGCATACTAGCCTTAGGGGCTTGCTTTTCTATTGTCTTCCCCTTATCACCTTTGGGCTTAGAAGGTGTCACCCCTAAGATGCCTTGACCTTGGTCTTTCTTTGGATAAGAGTGAGAGCCATAAGATTTTGAAGTAGACTTCTTTTTAAGTTGTTGCTCCACCCTTATTTCCCAATCTAAGTTAGCCTCTACATTGTCCTTCCCATGGAAATATGAGAGTTTAATGTTAGCCTCTTGAGGCTTTCTTTCCTTTTCTCTTCTATGGGAGTGACGTCTAAGATGTGACCTATGCCTTCCTTCGTAATAGTGACGAAGTTCTTCACTTAGGCTTTTGCAAGAGTTATGACTACTATAGGAGGCATGTTTTTCTCTTTTCATTTCTTTCATTATTTTTCTTCTTTCTTCCTCTCTTATTTTCTTTCTTTCATCTTGACTTATTTCTTCCACTCTTTTTTTTCCCTTTTCTTTTCTCTCTTGTTTTTCTTTCCATAACTTAAGGGAACTCAACTCATCTAAGATTCTAGATAAAGGGTCTTTATGACTAGTACCCTTGCCATTAACACTAGATGAATGATGACTCATGTTGGTTCCTAAGTTGTGGTTCTTTCTTGTTGGAGGTTTGAAAACAAAAGGTAAAAGAAACTATGGTTGAAACTAGCCAAATAAACACTAAAAGAGGTGTGAAAGATAAGGTAAAAAAACTAATTGGTAAAAGGAAAGCTATCTAGGTGGTTTGACAATGGAAGGTAAAGGAAATAAGCTATGAAAGTAAGCAAGAAATGTAAACTAGGCGAATCCTAAGAGTGTTTGGATGACCACATTCAAGGTTTCCAACAAAACACTCACTATCCTAAGGAAAAATTGCCTAAAATTATTGCACACAAATGGAAGTTTGGTAACCTATTGGAGGCTCCCAACACACTTCCAATGAAAGGCCTTTTTGTTACAAAACTTGAAAGCAATGAAGGTAAGTCAATTGCAAATTACAAAATTACAAAACGGTCCTCAATTTTGGTGGTTGTTCTCTCTTTGGTGATTCACTCAATTTGGAGTGCTTCTTAGTCCAATAGCTCTTAAGGTGGTTGGCCCCTTGCTTCTTGACTCAAATTCTTCAAGGGATGGCACCAATCCTCCTTCCAATTCCCTATATGGCAACCCACAAACAAGGAAACAAAGAGACAAGCAATAACCAAAGACCAAAAAAAATGAAATGAAAGCTAAACCAATGGATTTTTAACAAGACAATTTTTCAAGGATTATTCAACAATTAAAGCAATGAAAAGGACATAGAAGCAAGCTAGGACTCAAAGAGAAACTTAGAATGGCTCTAGAGTAGAGTAAAAAAACTATAAAAAAAAAAAAGACTCAACAAACCTCTAGCTTTGGCACTTGTTTTCACAGTAATTTTCAATTGAAATTTCGGAACTAAGATTGGTATAACATAGGCACCAATTATAGAATAAATTTTGAGCCAAAACTACAAGCACACTTCCCTTTCACTTTTTTTTTCCTGGATACTGATTTTCCTTCCAACTTGTGTGATTTGTCGTATTTTTTCATTTTATCCAAATCACTTGTTTCTTTTTTTTATTATTTTTTCCCAGATGTCTAGAAAATTCAGTAAAATTTTCAGCTCAAAATTCGAAGTAACCAATTCTCAGTAATTTTTACAAGTTTGTATGTCCAAGCTGCCAGCACCAGCGATTTGTTTCTTTAAGCATGGTATATTGATTGCCTTGGGCTTACTTTCAACCTTCCTATGTATGTTGAACTCACTAGGATTGTTTACCACAGTTTTAGGAGTTCAATATTCACTTAGGATCAACATTTCAGTCAGCAATTCAATCACCAAAACTCAAATTCACAATAGACACAATCATAAGGAAACCTAAAAGTTCAAGAAAAGGTTCACAATCAAAGACTCTCTAAGAATTTTGCATGAACATGTTAAGGACTAATTAACATGAAAGATTTGACTCAAATCAAATAATAGGCTAAAATAATTTCATACACTCATGAACAAATGAGTTAGACAAAGAAACAAGAAAATAAAATTCAGCACAACATAAGAAATCTTATGTGATAAGTTTCATGACTAGACATGACTTCTATGACAAAACTACAATAGGTGAACAAGTCACTCTAGATTTTTGAGGTTTTCTTCTACTTTAATATTTTTGTAAGAATTTTATGGTTTAGGTTTCAGCCACAAAAAATAACAAGATAAAACTCAAAGGAACCTAAACTCAACACAATTCATGGTTCAAGAACAAGAACAAGAAATTTGAACCATAGAAAATCAAATCTAGTTTCTATAGCAAGTTTAATCAGTGAAAACTCTAAAGAATCATGTTAACAACATTTAGAACAAGACATATGAGGAGATACATGGAGAAAAATGAAGAAACAACAATGGAAGAGAAGGTAAAGAAAAAAAATTAATGGAGGTTTAAGGAGCACCTACTTGAAGCTCTTGTGCTCTGATTACCACTTGATGCAAGCTTGCTTGTGGGGCTTCTATGGAGGCTGGATCTTTGAGCTTCAATGAGGTCCTTTAATGGTGATTTTCCACCGTGGAGATGCAGCGGAAGACAAAGGAGAAGAGGTGAGAGGAGGCGCCATCCACTAGGGAATAAGCCATGGAAGAAGGAGCTTCACCACCAAGATAAGCCTTAGATAAGAAGCTTGGAAGGATGCTTCAATGGGGGAAAAGAAAGAGGGAGAGAAAGAGAGAGGGGGGGAGCACGAAATTGAAGGAATAAAAGAGGGAGAGAAGTTGAACTTTGAGTTGTGTCTCACAAGACTATCATTCATCAAAGTTACAACAAGTGTTACACATGCTTCTATTTATAGACTAGGTAGCTTCCTTGAGAAGTTTCTTGAAAAAACTTCCTTGAGAAGCTTCTTTGAGAAAACTTCCTTGAGAAGCTAGAGCTTAGCTACACACACCCCTCTCATAACTAAGCTCACCTCCTTGAGAAGCTTCCTTAAGAAGATTCCTAAAGAAGCTAGAGCTTAGCTACACACACCTCTCTAATAGCTAAGCTCACCCCCATGACAAAAAAACATGAAAATACAAAAAAAAGTCTTTACTACAAAGACTACTCAAAATGCCCCGAAATACAAGGCTAAAACCCTATACTACTAGAATGGCCAAAATACAAGGCCCAGACGAAGGAAAAACCTATTCTAATATTTACAAAGATAAGCGGGTTCATACTTAGCCCATGGGCTCGAAATCTACCCTAAGGCTCATGAGAACCCTAGGGCCTTCCCTTGGATCTCTAGCCCAATCTACTTGGAGTCTTCTACCCAATGCCCTTGCGGGGTAGGATTGCATCACGAAGCAAAGGACAGCGGAATCTCCTCAAGGGAGAGCAAATAGAATGCTAAAACCCGATTTTCTCGATCAATGAAAGAAAGAGAACGGGAGATCTTCAGACCAGATAAATTTTCGGCAAGGTAAGTGACTACCGGCAAAGGAAAACCCATTGTTGGTGTCTCTTCCCTTTAGATTGCCATTCCATGTCGTTGTCGACAGGCGATATCCCACCCCACATGAACAAAGAGGAAAAGACCGAAACACCCAGCTTCCTCTCCAAGAACACTACCCTCGAGAAAATCCTATTGGTCCGTGATCGTACGTTTGATCTTTGATTCGATAGGAAGTCGTGTGCAAAATAAAGTCATGGTGCAGTTATGGTTTGGGAATAGGATAAAACACTTGTCTGTGTGAGTTTTATACACTATGAGTGATTTATTTTCAGCTTAGCCCGATGTTTCCCCTGCATGTTCATTTAAAAGCTAAAAGTTGACATCCTGCCCTTCATTCTCGGTTACAAGGAAGATTACCCTTGGCACAAGTATATTGTTTCTCTAAGATATGGTGCTCTCGCGAATGATTTATTTTTCTTTGCAAAAAGCATGTTTGCCTTTTAGGTGGAAAAACCCGGTGGACCGTTCGGTCCTGCCAACAAACTTTTTCCAGAGCCCCATGAATGTTATTGCCTAGTGCTGTTCATGCATCCTCCACCTTCGAGTCTGGAGCCCCGCGAAGTTATTGCGTATCGTTGTTCGCCAATTCTCCATTCTCCACTTTTTTTCGGAGCCCCATGAATGTTATTGCCTAGCGCTATTCATGCATCCTCCACCTTCGAGTCTGGAGCCCCGCGAAGTTATTGCGTAGCGCTGTTCGCCAATTCTCCATTCTCCACTTTTTTTCGGAGCCCCATGAATGTTATTGCCTAGCGCTGTTTATGCATCCTCCACCTTCAAGTCTGGAGCCCCTTGAAGTTATTGCGTAGCGCTGTTCGCCAATTCTCCATTCTCCACTTTTTTTCGGAACCCCATGAATGTTATTGCCTAGCGCTGTTCATGCATCCTCCACCTTCGAGTTTGGAGCCCCACGAAGTTATTGCGTAGTGCTGTTCACCAATTCTCCATGGTCCACTTTTTTTCGGAGCCCCATGAATGTTATTGCCTAGCGCTGTTCATGCATCCTCCACCAAAGAGTCTGGATCCCCGCAAAGTTATTGCGTAGCGCTATTTGCCAATTCTCAATTCTCCACTTTTTATTCAGAGACCCATGAATTCATTGCCTAGCGCTGTTCATGTGTCCTCCATTATCAAGCGTGGAGCCTCTGGTGACTGGGAAATATGTTTTTCTGTTATTTTCCGGATCGGTTCCTTCGCCAAACATGTGTATATGTATATTATATTCGTTGTTCTTGTTGTTGTTTGTTTTGTGTTGTGCAGAAAAAAAGAGAGAAGGAGTAGAGACGAGAGTCGTCATCAAGGAAAGGGCAGGACGGACGAAATCAGTGTCTTATCTTTGCTTTCCTCTTATCTCCGATGAGAGGTAAGTAAAGAGGGGCAACTGTCATACCCTAATTTCGTCTGGGGATTATTATTTGATGATATACAACCTTTGATTGGCCACTTCGAGATACTTGGCACCCTTTGTTGCACGATATGTGAAGTCCCGAGACATGCCGAAAATCAAAAGGAAGCAGGCTTACGCGATCCGTGAAAATTCTGTAAGGTGACGGAAATCGAAAGGAGGTGTTTTTCGCAATCCATGAGTTTTCGTAACTTCTTCGAAAGCTAATAAAGACTAAATACATAATCCGTAAGGATTCATAACCTTGCGGAAGGAAAATAAGTATCGTTACGAAATTCGTAAAGTTTCGTAACGTTACGGAAAAAGAATTACCAAAAAAGGTAAAAGGGGGTGCATTTAGTAAAAAGGGGGGTACAAATAGCCATCAGGCCCACTTGGGCCTTCCAGATTCTTCCTCCAGAAGGCTGTTGCTTCTAGAGGAAGCAACCTTGCTCGCCTGGGCGAGCTGAGCTCGCTTGGGCGAGCTGGGTTGCAAGCTCCTCCCCTATTTTGCTATAAATAGGGGGAGGAGTGAAGAAAGAAGGGGTTCAGGCTTCTTGGCACTTCTTATTCTCTTAAATTTGCTGAGGAAAATTGTTTCCGTGAAGAAAATCCAAGCCGAGGCGCTTCCGTAACGTTTCCGTAACATTTCCATGAGTAATTACGCGAAGATTTTCAACCGTTCTTCGACATTCATCGTTCGTTCTTCGTTTTCTTCAGTCTTCAACTGGTAAGTACCCCAAACCGAGCTTTTCAATTCATTCTATGTACCCGTGGTGGTCCACATTTTGTTTCATGTATTTTTTTTCTCGTTTTCATTTACTTTCCGTACCCCCTTTTGACGTGCTTCAGTCATTTATTTAAGTCGTTTCTCGCCTAATCTAAAAATAAAATAAATTTCCACCGATCATTTGAATTGTATCATCCGTTAACTTCTGTTAAAATGAATTCCGACTGTTCAGTCATGCCGTAACCACGTTGGAAATCAAAAAAGAGGTAAAATAATAATATAATAATCAAAAAAATATAGACTAATAACTAAAGCGAAACTAAGGCTAAAATCAATCGGACGTTTTCTCTTTGGGATTTTTCATTCTTAATTGAATTGACTAATAACTAAAGCGAAACTAAGGCTAAAATCAATTCGCAAAGTCAAGCTCGTCCACCAAAAAAATCACTAAAAAAGGATTTGAAAATTTTATCTCAGCTTTTTCTTACCAAGTTAAATGGATCATTTTTAAAGGCCCAACACCTTTAAGTGATCACCTTTCAAGTAAAAGAATCGCTTGATTCACCTTTAAAGGAAGAACTACGTAGGTCTGATTTCCTCTTTGATGGAGGGTACGTAGGAGCAAGAGCCCCGCTTTTGTCGAGCTCAAAAATAAAAAGGAAATAAAAGTTAAGATAACACAATTTCACAATTCTAAAAAATAGGTTGTTGTCCTTTGAGACAAACGCGAGAGGTGCTAATACCTTCCTCGAACGTAAATACAACTCCCGAACTTAGAATTTTCATTTCGACTGGTTTCCTTCAATTTTTTCGACGTTTTCCACAAATAAACGTTGGTGGCGACTCCTCGCATCTTTACTCCTTTGGAAAGCGCACCCGTGAGCCACGCCTTTGCTTGCCCGCAAAAGGGCACGTTGCGACAATTAGAATAGGTTTTTCCTTCGTTTGGGTCTTGTATTTTGGCCATTCTAGTAGTATAGGGTTTTAGCCTTGTATTTCGAGGCATTTTGAGTAGCCTTTGTAGTAGGGATTTTTTTTGTATTTTCATGTATTTTGCCATGGGGACGAGCTTAGTTATTATAGGGGGTGTGTAGCTAAGCTCTAGCTTCTCATCTTAAGGAGGTGAGCTTAGCTATTAGAGAGGTATTTGTAGCTAAGCTCTAGCTTCTTTAGGAATCTTCTTAAGGAAGCTTCTCAAGGAAGTGAGCTTAGTTATGAGAGGCGTGTGCGTAGCTAAGCTCTAGTTTCTCAAGGAAGTTTTCTCAAAGAAGCTTCTCAAGGAAGTTTTCTCAAGAAAGCTTCTCAAGGAAGCTACCTAGTCTATAAATAGAAGCATGTGTAACACTTGTTGTAACTTTGATGAATGAGAGTCTTGTGAGACATACTTCAAAGTTCCACTTATCTCCCTCTTTTATTCCTTCTATTTCGTGCTCCCCGCTCTCTCTTTCTCTCCCTTTTTCTTTTCCTCCATTGAAGCATCCTCTCCAAGCTTCTTATCCAAGGTTCATCTTGGTGGTGAAGCTCCTTCTTCCATGGCTTATTCCCTAATGGATGGCGCCTCCTCTCACCTCTTCTCCTTTGTCTTCCGCTGCATCTCCATGGTGGAAAATCACCATTAAAGGACCTCATGGAAGCTCAAAGATCCAGCCTCCACAGAAGCCCCACAAGCAAGCTTCCATCAAGTGGTATTATAGCACAAGAGCTTCAAGTATGTGCTCCTTAAACCTCCATATATTTTTTGCTTTACCTTCTCTTCTATTGTTGTTTCTTCATTTTTCTCCATGTATCTCCTCACATGTCTTGTGATAAATGTTTTTAACATGATTATTTAGAGTTTCCACTGATTAAATTTGCTATAGAAGCTAGATTTGATTTTCTATGGTTCAAATTTCTTGTTCTTGTTCTTGAACCATGAATTTTGTTGAGTTTAGGTTCCTTTGAGTTTTGTCTTGTTATTTTTTGTGGCTGAAACCGAAACCATAAAATTCTTACAAAAATATTAAAGTATAAGAAAACCTCAAAAATCTAGAGTGACTTGTTCACCTATTGTAGTTTTGTCATAGAAGTCATGTCTAGTTATGAAACTTGTCACATAAGATTTCTTATGTTGTGCTGAATTTTATTTTCTTGTTTCTTTGTCTAACTCATTTGTTCATGAGTGTATGAAATTCTTTTAGCCTATTATTTGATTTGAGTCAAATCTTTCATGTTAATTAGTCCTTAACATGTTCATGCAAAATTCTTAGAGAGTCTTTGATTGTGAACCTTTGCTTGAA
The DNA here is from genome assembly GCF_000004515.6 of Glycine max. NCBI lineage: Eukaryota > Viridiplantae > Streptophyta > Magnoliopsida > Fabales > Fabaceae > Glycine > Glycine max. The sequence goes on along the minus strand of NC_038242.2, from coordinate 32,991,080 downwards.
CTTTTAGGTTTCCTTATGATTGTGTCTATTGTGAATTTGAGTTTTGGTGATTGAATTGCTGGCTGAAATGTTGATCCTAAGTGAATATTGAACTCTTAAAACTGTGGTAAACAATCCTAGTGAGTTCAACATACATAGGAAGGTTGAAAGTAAGCCCAAGGCAATCAATATACCATGCTTAAAAAAAAATCGCTGGTGCTGGCAACTTGGACATACAGACTTGTAAAAATTAATGAGAATTGGTTACTTCGAATTTTGAGCTGAAATTGTTACTGAATTTTCTAGACATCTGGAAAAAATTATACAAAAAGAAACAAGTGATTTGGATAAAAGGAAAAAATACTAAAAATCACACAAGTTGGCAGAAAAATCAGTATCCAGGAAAAAAAGTGAAAGGGAAGTGTGCTTGTTCTTTTGGCTCAAAATTTATTCTATAATTGGTGCCTATGTTATACCAATCTTAGTTCCGAAATTTCAATTGAAAATTACTGTGAAAACAAGTGCCAAACAAGTGCCATTCTAAGTTTCTCTTTGAGTCCTAGCTTGCTTCTATGTCCTTTTCATTGCTTTAATTGTTGAATAATCCTTGAAAAATTGTCTTGTTAAAAATCCATTGGTTTAGCTTTCATTTAATTTTTTTTGGTCTTTGGTTATTGCTTGTCTCTTTGTTTCCTTGTTTGTGGGTTGCCATATAGGGAATTGGAAGGTGGATTGGTGCCATCCCTTGAAGAATTTGAGTCAAGAAGCAAGGGGCCAACCACCTTAAGAGCTATTGGACTAAGAAGCACTCCAAATTGAGTGAATCACCAAAGAGAGAACAACCACCAAAATTGAGGACCGTTTTGTAATTTTGTAATTTGCAATTTACTTACCTTCATTGCTTTCAAGTTTTGTAACAAAAAGGCCTTTCATTGGAAGTGTGTTGGGAGCCTCCAATGGGTTACCAAACTTCCATTTGTGTGTAATAATTTTAGGCAATTTTTCCGTAGGATAGTGAGTGTTTTGTTGGGAACCTTGAATGTGGTCATCCAAACACTCTTAGGATTCGCCTAGTTTACATTTCTTGCTTACTTTCATAGCTTATTTCCTTTACCTTCCATTGTCAAATCGCCTAGATAGCTTTCCTTTTACCAATTAGTTTTTTCCCTTATCTTTCACACCTCTTTTAGTGTTTATTTTGGCTAGTTTCAACCATAGTTTCTTTTACCTTTTGTTTTCAAACCTCCAACAAGAAAGAACCACAACTTAGGAACCAACATGAGTCATCATTCATCTAGTGTTAATGGCGAGGGTACTAGTCATAAAGACCCTTTATCTAGAATCTTAGATGAGTTGAGTTCCCTCAAGTTATGGAAAGAAAAGCAAGAGAGAAAAGAAAAAGTAAAAAAAAGAGTGGAAGAAATAAGTCAAGATGAAAGAAAGAAAATAAGAGAGGAAGAAAGAAGAAAAATAATGAAAGAAATGAAAAGAGAAAAACATGCCTCCTATAGTAGTCATAACTCTTGCAAGAGCCTAAGTGAAGAACTTCGTGACTATTACGAAGGAAGGCATAGGTCGCATCTTAGACCTCACTCCCATAGAAGAGAAAAGGAAAGAAAGCCTCAAGAGGCTAACATTAACCTCCCATATTTCCATGGGAAGGACAATGTAGAGGCTAACTTAGTTTGGGAAATAAGGGTAGAGCAACAACTTAAAAAGAAGTCTACAGCAAAATCTTATGGCTCTCACTCTTATCCAAAGAAAGACCAAGGTCGAGGCATCTTAGGGGTGATACCTTCTAAGCCCAAAGATGATAAGGGGAAGACAATAGAAAAGCAAGCCCCTAAGGCTAGTATGCAAGAGAAAACTAGCTCTATAAAGTGCTTTAAATGTCTTGGAAGAGGACACATTACTTCTCAATGCCCCACCACAAAAACCATGATTATGAGGGGCCAAGACATTTATAGTAGCCAAGATTAGGCTACTACTTCACCTTCCTCTAGTGAAAGTGAAGAAGCAAAAGGGGAAGAATCTAGTGAAGAAATCTACCCCCAAGAAGAAGGACAACCATTAGTGATTATAGAGAAGTGTAAGGAGGTAAGTGTCTCCTCCAAGAGTTTAGCTAAGAAGGAAACTCATTTTACAATAAAGACAAACATTAAAGAAACTTTCCCTCTTAGACAACCTCCACATTTTCTCTTTTGTAAAAAGACACTTGCTAGCATTGCCACACCTCTTGGGCTTGAGGTTATTCCTCAAGAAAAGGAGTTGTTGGATGAGGGTTTGGTTCGTAAGAGCTTAAATCATTGTGCTTTGTTGGTGCCCAAAATAGGTATTATTAGGCACCAAATCCCTAAAATAAGTGATATGATGAATGTGTTGAGTGTTGCAACCCTCTTTTGTAAAATCAGTCATGCACCTAACATCTTCATGATTCATGTACATAAGGACTCATTAGGTAGGTTAGTTCTTATTTTTGGTTTTAATACAAACTTAGGTACTCATATGGGAAACCTTAGGTTTTTCATACTTTTTGGTAGGAATAATCAACATGAAAATATAGAAAAAGGTATGTTTTATTGCATTACTTTTCTTAATTTTTCATATAGTGATCAAGGGGTTCCCATGAACCCTAAGAGAATAAAGGTCATTCTTGAGTGGCCCACTCCACCAAGTATAATAAAAATTTGGCGCTTCTATGACTTAACATACTTTTATAAAAGGTTTGCCCCATATTTTTCTATACTTGTAGCACCACTCATTGAGTTGGTGAGGAACCATGTTCCTTCATGGGAAGATGTCCATGAAAGGGGTTTTCAGACCTTACCTTACTTCAACATACCAAACACCACTAATACATATGTTTTTGTTCTTTTTACAGGTGTTGAGGGAAGGAGCCCAGACTATGAAGAACCTCAATATTTGAGGTCAAATCCTTTCCAAGGTGGAGGGAATGATGCAATCCTACCCCGCAAGGGCATTGGATAGAAGACTCCAAGTAGATTGGGCCAGAGATCCAAGGGAATGCCCTAGGGTTCTCATAAGCCTTTGGGTAGATTTTGAGCCCATGGACTAAGTATGAGCTCGCTTATCTTTGTAAATATTAGAATAGTTTTTTCCTTCGTTTGGGCCTTGTATTTTGGCCATTCTAGTAGTATAGGGTTTTAGCCTTGTATTTCGAGGTATTTTGAGTAGTCTTTGTAGTAGGGATTTTTTTTTGTATTTTCATGTATTTTGCCATAGGGGTGAGCTTAGTTATTATTGGGGGTGTGCAGCTAAGCTCTAGCTTCTCATCTTAAGGAGGTGAGCTTAGCTATTAGAGAGGTATGTGTAGCTAAGTTCTAGCTTCTTTAGGAATCTTCTTAAGCAAGCTTCTCAAGGAGGTGAGCTTAGTTATGAGAGGGGTGTGTGTAGCTAAGCTCTTGCTTCTCAAGGAAGTTTTCTCAAAGAAGCTCCTCAAGGAAGTTTTCTCAAGAAAGCTTCTCAAGGAAGCTACCTAGTCTATAAATAGAATCATGTGTAACACTTGTTGTAACTTTGATGAATGAGAGTCTTGTTAGACATACTTCAAAGTTCCACTTCTCTCCCTCTTTTATTCCTTCAATTTTGTGCTCCCCCCTCTCTCTTTCCCTCCCTCTTTCTTTTCCTCCATTGAAGCATCCTCTCCAAGCTTCTTATCCAAGGATCATCTTGGTGGTGAAGCTCCTTCTTCCATGGCTTATTCCCTAATGGATGGCGCCTCCTCTCACCTCTTCTCCTTTGTCTTCCGCTGCATCTCCATGGTGGAAAATCACCATTAAAAAACCTCATTGAAGACCAAAGATCCAGCCTCCATAGAAGCCCCACAAGCAAGCTTCCATCAATGCCCCACATTATTTCCATGACACAAATGCAACGATGACGATTAGGAAATTTTATGCAAAACTGGTCATGCATGCACCTATGTGGACACTCAAGCATCAAGTTTTTATGGTCATGTGACACTAGGGCTTAGGATTCATGTTCCCTATTTAAGTCAACCCAGTGTTTCCAAAATATGTTCTTTTATCAATTCATGCATTCATCCGAGTCCATTTTGGGTGTTCGGGAAAATTTTCAAAGCATTCACCCTTCACGTGTATGACACACATTTTCTTTCAAAAATTGGTTATGATCAGTGAATTTTTTTTTCAAAGAAAAGCTGGAAGTTATCTCTTCTCAAAAGCATGTTGGCTTTTCAGCTGAAAGATATATTTTTGGTTCTTGTTTGTTTTTGTTTTTTTTTCATGAGGTATTTTGCTACCTAAACATGTGTATATTTTTGTGAGGTATTTTTGCTATATACATGTTGTCATACCCTAATTTCGTCTGGGGACTATTGTTTGATGGCATGCAACCCTTGTTTGACCGCTTCGAGGTACTTGGCACCCTTTGTTGCACCATACGTGAAGTTCTGTGACATGCCGGAGATCAAAAGGAAGCATTGTTACGCAATCCGTGAAATTTTGTAACATGCCGGAAATCAAAAGGAAGTATTGTTACGCAATCCGTGAGTTTCCGTAACATTTCGAAAGCTAAAAAAAGAGTAATTACATGACCCGTAAGGTTCCGTAACCTTACGGAAAGAAAACAAGTATCGTTACGAAATTCGTAAAATTTCGTAACGTTACGGAAAAAGAATCACCAACAAAAGCAAAGGGGGGTGTATTTAGTAAAAAAGGGGTGCAAATAGCAATCAGGCCTACTTGGGCCTTCCAAGATGTTCCTCCAGAAGGCGGTTGCTTCTGGAGGAAGCAACCTGGCTCGCCTGGGCGAGCTGGGTGGCAAGCTCCTCCCCTATTTTCCTATAAATAGAGGGAGGAGTGAAGAAGAAAAGGGTTCAGCCCTTCTGGTACTTCGTAATCACTTAAAATTAGTGAGGAAAATTGTTTCCGTGAAGAAAATCCAAGCCGAGGCGCTTCCGTAACGTTTCCTTGGGCGATTTCGCGATGATTTTCAACCGTTCTTCATCGTTCGTCGTTCGTTCTTTGTTGTTCTTCGGTCTTCAACCGGTAAGTTCCCGAAATCAAACTTTTCAATTCATTCTATGTACCCTTGGTGGTCCTCATTTGTTTCGCGTACTTTTATTTTCGTTTCATTTACTTTCCGTACCCCTTTTTGACGTGCTTTAGTCATTTACATAAGTCATTTTCTCGCCTAATCAAAAAATAAAATAAATTTTCACCGATCATTTGATTTGTAATATTCGTTAATTTCTGTTAAAATGAAATCCAACCGTTCGGTCATGCCGTAACCACGTTGGAAACCAAAAAGAGGTAAAATAATAATAAATAATAAAAAAATATCTTTTAGTAAAATAAACCAAAATAATCAATCGAACATTTCTCTTTGGGATTTCTCTTTCTTAATTGAATTGACTAATAACTAAAGCGAAACTAAAGCTAAAATCAACTCGCAAAGTCAAGCTCGTCCGCAAAAAATCACTAAAAAAGATTTTAAGGTTCGATACCTCAGATTTTCTCACCAAGTAAGAATTGATCATTTTAAGGTCCAACGCCTTAAATGGAACACCTTCCAAGTAAAAAAATTCGCTTGATTCGCCTTTTTGAAAGAACTACGTGGGTCTGATTTCCTCTTCGATGAAGGGTACGTAGGAGCAAGAGCCCCGCTTTTGTCGACCTCAAAAATAAAAAAAGAAATAAAAGTTTAGATACGCAATTTCACACAATTCTAATTTAAGGCTGTTGTCCTTTGGGACAAATGTGAGAGGTGCTAATACCTTCCTCAAACGTAAATACAACTCCCGAATCTGGAATATTCTTCATGACCGGTTTCCTTCGGTTTTTCCGACGTTTTCCACAAATAAACGTTGGTGGCGACTCCGCGCATTTTCTTCCTTTGGAAGACGCACCCGTGAGCCTCGCCTCGCTCGCCCGCATAAGGATAGGTTGCGACAGTTGGCGACTCCACTGGGGACTGTTTTTGTGAGTTAGGCCTATTTTAGGAAGGTGTGGAATTGTGAAACTTTGTGTGTGCAGTTTTTTGAACTATGTAAATATACTAAATGCTGTCTTTTCCACATTTTTACACTGCATTCTAAGCACCCACGGGTTTGAGTAAAAAAGGGGCCTTATACCCGGGTCCATGGGAATATAAGGAGTGGAGGTGAATCTATGGTCATGCTAGGTCTCTGACTTGCTTGATAATAGTGAAACCTCATCTAGAGCTTTCTCTCTTTATAATGTGTTGTCTCTGGTATTCCATACCGCCGTAATATTATTATCTTGAGTGATGATACCTCTAGAAAACAGCCATGTGAGATATGGATCGATGGGAGTAGTTAATAGAGACCCCTAGATATTATCCTATAGGTCCCCAAAATAGGGGCATGGAGCAAACATGCTCTGTGCCATTTGTTCTCATGCATTCTTTTGCAAATAACACGTAAATTATAGTTTTGCTGTATAGCTAGTGATATCTTGTCTCTTTAGAGTAATGCGTCACTTTTTAATGCATACGTTGGGGCACCGCAATGCCTAGAACGTAGAATTAAAAAGATGGTTCTTTTTCGGTCTCGTATATGTAAATTACCACTTGTTTTTCTTTTCGTTTCATGCATGCGCATTGCATCATTTATATCGGAGCCTTGATTCACCCCTTTTTTAGGTAAATGATGGGGACAAATCAAAACGGAAAAAGATTCTATCAAGTCAAGATTAAGGACCTAGATGTTACTAGCCTTAAAGAGTTGGGACGGTTGATGGGACCCCCCCAAAGGCAAGCCTTCCGCAAAATGTACGGAAAGATTTTAGATTTGACCACAACGGAGGTATTTACGGAAGCTGTTGTATCCCTTGCCCAATACTATGACCAGCCGTTGAGATGCTTCACGTTTGGGGACTTCCTAATAGTACCAACTGTTGAAGAATTTGAGGAGATTTTAGGATGCCCTCTTGGGGAAAGAAAACCGTATCATTTCTCCGGGTTTCTTCCCTCCTTGAGCTAGATTGCAACTATGGTCGGAGATTCGGCGAGAGAGTTGGATCGTAGGAAGCAAACTCGAAACGGCGTAGTGGGCCTACCGTGGAAATACTTGGAAGGCAAGGCAAGGGATATGGCGAAGCAAGAGGAGTGGGTCCCGTTTGCGGATATACTAGCTTTGCTAATCTTTGGGGTTGTCCTCTTTCCAAACGTGGACGGTTTGGTGGACCTAGCCGCAATTGATGCATTCCTTGCATATCACCATAGCAAGGAGAGCCCGGTGGTAGCTATCTTGGCGGACTTATTTGATACATTTGACCGAAGGTGCGAGAAGATCAGCGCACTGATTGTATGCTGCTTACCCGCTCTTTGTGTGTGGTTGGTTTCGCACCTATTCCAACAAGACATAAGGCACCCATGTCCGCTTCAAAGTTATCGCTCGTGCGTCGAAAAGAGAAGAGTAGATTGGGACCAGTACTTGGCTAGGGTAGGAGGCAGCACAATCAACTGGTTTCCTCGATGGAAGGAAGGAAAGGAGGGAGTTCTCTTCTCATGTGGGGACTACCCAAACGTTCCGTTGATAGGGACAAGGGGTTGTATTAACTATAATCCCACACTTGCCATAAGACAGTTAGGGTACCCCATGAGGGGAGCACCGATGGAAGAGAGCCTCTCACCTTTCCTTGTGAAAGATTTCGGCGCTCAAAGTCTCAAGATTGTACAAAGAGTCCACAAGGCGTGGGAAAGCCCGTTAAGGAAAGATAAAGAACTTAGGGGCATCCGTAATGGCATCATCGATGGTTATCATGATTGGCTAAGAGTTCATACACGAGGGTTAGATTGGCTCTCCAAGTTGAAAATTATCAATGAGGAGAACTTCGAAGCTCCGGAAGAGGATGAAGAAGTCCAAGCTCTAGGAAAGGCAAGACTCGCCAAAGAAAATTCAAGTTAGTCGCTATAGACATCTGGAAAGAGTGTGCCGAATTACGAGAGGAAAATGTGGCTACCGCAAGAGCCCTCGAACGAGAAACCAAGAGGGCTCGCAAAAAAGAGCATGGCCGAGATAAATTCCGAGGAGCTTTGTAGGGCAGCAACAATGAGCTCAAGCTCCGGAGAAAGGAAAGAGACCAGTCACGAGTACATGGCATGGTCTTAAAGGAAGAGTTAGCTGCTTGCTCAAGATCCAAGAGGAGTTTGGCCCAACACTTAGAAGCCACGGAGCAAAGCATGCTAGCTATAATAGGGTAGTACAAAGAAGAGTTAAACCAGTCCTTGACCCATGAACAAAAGCTAGTAGAGGACTTCGCACAAGCGTACACCGAGAAGGAAGCAAGAGGGAGGGTGATTGATGCTTTGCATCAAGAAGCGACCATGTGGATGGATAGGTTCGCCTTGACCTTAAGTGGAAGTCAAGACCTCCCGCGACTACTAGCCAAAGCAAAGGCCATCGCCGAAGTGTGTTCAGCCCTAGAGGAAATTCACAAGCTAATCAATTACTGTCAACACATGATAGATTTGATGGCCCATATAATTAGAAACCGTTAGGTTCTGTTGTAACACTTTTGTATGATCTTGGCTAGATAAAAGTTTTTGTTCCTTTTTATAAAAAGAGAAGTTCTGAAACTCATCACGTTGTCTAAAAAAGACCTTGAGGTGGATCCAAGTGCTCTGATCATTCATTAGCATATTCATGTTTTGGTGGCATACTCACCACTGTTTGTTTCTTTAGGGAACTCAACATAACTAAAAAAGCGCAAAGGCACCCCTATAACACTCGATCCAGAAGTAAGATGGATAACGAAGAGGGAGTGAAAGAACAGATGAAGGCCGACCTATCAGCCGTAAAAGATCAAATGGCTTCTATCACGAAGGCCATGCTAAAACTTCAAAAAATTATAGAAGATAATGCTACGGCGACCGCTTCCAATACAGCTAGGGAAGCGGAACCAGTGCTACAGCCTGCAATAAACTTAGGCCGAGACAGAAACACGACGGGTTTCAATCGGAGGTATAGTCCTCAAGCCTACCCTTATGGTTTGCCTCCGGACTTCACTCCCCGTACCGCTCCAGACAATTTGAGCCAAGCCCCTACCTTCGAGGGGCAGCTCCCTCCTCATGCAGACTATCCTCTGCAGAAAGATGATGAAGGAGATGCCTATTTAGGCCCTCTACTTCCCCTCAAGGAACCGGCCCCCCATGAGTTGCCCCAGCCAAACATAGTATGCCACGTCCCGTCTCCATCCACACCCGTTAAAGAACTCGTTCCCATTGCAAAAGACAAGGGAAAGATTGATCTACTTGAAGAGAGGCTGAGAGCGGTAGAAGGCCACGACAACTATCCGTTCTCGGATTTAGCGAATCTGTGTCTGGTACCTAACATCATCATTCCTCCCAAGTTTAAAGTACCAGATTTTGATAAATACAAAGGGACGACGTGTCCAAAAGGTCATCTTCGGATGTATTGCCGAAGGATGGGGGCATATTCTACGGACGAAAAACTGTTAATACACTTCTTTCAAGACAGCTTAGCCAGAGCAGCTGTGGCATGGTACACCAATCTAGAAGCTTCTCAGATCCGGTCATGGAAAGACTTGGCAACTGCCTTCATTAGGTAGTACCAATACAACATGGATATGGCTCCTGATCGGAACCAACTTCAGAGCATGACCAAGCGGGAACATGAGTCCATTAAAGAATATGCTCAAAGGTGGAGAGACCTAGCAGCCCAAGTCGTCCCACCTATGACTGAGAGGGAAATGATCACGATAATGGTAGATACGTTGCCTACGTTCTACTACGAGAAGCTGATAGGATATATGACGACTAACTTTGCAGACCTCGTCTTCACCGGAGAAAGAATCAAGTCTGGACTGAGGAAAGGCAAGTTTGAATATGCCTCCAACACTGCCCCCAACAACAATAGAAGAGCCCCAGTGGTGGGCACACGGAAAAAGGAAGGAGATACCCACGCAGTCACCACCGCCCCAACATGGATGAAAACGCCCCAAAACGGCCAAAACTCATACCAGCACAACCACCCGAATTTTTTTTATCCGAGCCGGAAGTTCCCTCCCAACTCAAGTGGAAGGGCCTCCCGCAACAGAAAAAACGTCTGCCCAACACACAGCTCCAGTCACTCCCCGGCCAGCCAATAATACAACTCCTGGCGCGAGCTATAACAATGCACAACGCCCCCCGAAAGACGAGTTCTCTCCTATTCCCATGGCATATTCCGAGTTGTGGCCCTCATTATTGGAAAATCATTTGGTGGTGGTCATACCTAGGAAGGTCTTCCAGCCACCATACCCCAAGTGGTACAACTCGAATGCCACATGCGCATACCATAGTGGAGCCCCCAGACACAACATTGACTCTTGCCTGCCATTCAAGTATAAGGTGCAACACCTAATAAATGCCGGCTGGCTATCATTCCAAGAGGAGGGCCCCAACGTTAAAACCAATCCACTATCCAGTCATGGAGGAGCTAGCGTAAACGCCATCAAAAAGGATAGGCCGCCAGGGGCAAAGAGATTAGAAGATGTGGCTACATCTAGACGATTCATCTACCAGTCGCTGCAGGCAGCATGCGTGGCCTCTCGTGGCGGAGGCGAAAGTGACGAATGTCTATTTCATCTCGGGGAATCACACGACATGGAAACCTGCCCCGCGGTGGAAGAGTTACTTCAACTGCTCATGGATTGGGGACAGCTCGAAGTGTCCGAGGGAAATAGGGAAGAACCGCAGATTTGCATGCAGTCGGCAGAAAGGAAGGTTCCCCCAACCCCCAAAGCCCTAGTAATATGTTTCACTAGGAATGCGACCAGCTCCAGACCCAAATACCCCCCGGCAGCGCCCAAGCCAACGCCGTTTTCCTATCAAAGCAATAAGGCCATTCCATGGAAGTATACCCCTCTTGCTTTTGGAGAAAGGGCTGCAACCGAGGTTGACTCCTTGTCAGCCAAGGTGACCAACATTGCCGGCCTTAGGGGCGTAACCCGTAGTGGCCGGGTGTTCGCTCCCCCTCACTCGACAGAATTTCCCTCCAAGGGGAAAGCACCCATGATCCAAGAGCCCGCAGACATGACCACCCCCTCAAAAGAAGTGGATCCCCCGGTGGTAAAATGAGCTGAAAAGAAAGGTCTTCAAGGAAAGGCGGTGACCTTGGAAGAGGCTCATGAGTTTCTTCGTCTCATCCAACAAAGCGAGTTTAAAGTAGTTGAGCAACTGAATAAAACTCCGGCAAGGATCTTTGTGCTCGAACTACTCATAAACTCTGAGCCTCATCGTGCACTATTGGTAAAGGTTCTCAACGAAGCCCACGTAGCACACGACATCTCAGTTGAGGGTTTTGAAGGAATTATTCATCATATAACTACCAATAACTATATCGCGTTCGCAGAAGAAGAGATTCCCGTCGAGGGGAGAGGGCACAACAAAGCTCTACATGTGTCTGTCAGATGCATGGACCATGTCGTCGCTAAAGTGCTCATTGACAATGGTTCAAGTTTAAATGTGATGACAAAGACGACCTTGGAGAAACTTCCTTTCATTGCGTCATGTCTAAAGCCAAGTTCGATGGTAGTACGAGCCTTTGACAGTAGTCGGCGGGAGGTGATGGGGGAAATTGACATCCCCATGCAGATAGGCCCCCACACTTGCAATGTGGTTTTTCAAGTGATGGACATAAATCCCGCCTACAGCTGCCATTTAGGGAGACCCTGGATTCATGCGCTAGGAGTGGTCCCTTCGACGCTTCACCAGAAAATGAAATTCGCGGTTGGTGGACTCTTGGTGATAGTGTCAGGAGAAGAAGATATGTTGGTGAGCTGCCCCTCCTCCGCACCATATGTGGAAGAAGCGGAAGAATCATTGGAAACAGCTTTCCAATCATTCGAGTTGGTGAGTTGTGCCTCTGTGGAAACGAGTCCGTTGCTACCTTGTCTCTCTAATGCAGCCCTAATGGTGGCACGGGTAATGCTCAGGCACGATTATGAGCCCAGAATGGGTCTAGGCAAGGATAGCCACGGGAATGCCGATGTGGTCGACATTAGGGGGAACCCGTACAAATATGGGTTGGGGTATGAACCTGGGAAACCGGGAAGAAGGAATGCGCCGTCAAGACTCCGGGCAGATAGGGCATGGCCCGGCCATGTTAGCCAGTGTTTCACAAGTGCTGGGATAATGTTCGAGGAAGAGGTGGCGGCAATAGGAGAGGAGTCTCCACATGATCCGCCAAGTTTCGTACGACCGTGCCACCCCAATTCCCAAGTGGGGAACTGGCTCGTGATGAGCCAGTCGGAAGTCTATACCGCTGATTCAATGTAATTAGAGGCTATAGATTCCTTTCTCTTTTGTTTTGTGAAATCTACCTTATTAAATAACAAAGAGATCTTGTTTCATCTGTTCTTGCGATTCCACCTTTTCTCATATCATTTTGCATGTTTTTGTTTTTCGTCTTGAATGGTATAGATGTGAGGGTCGATTCTTTGAGGATCCTAACAATGAGGGTTTGATAATCAATTTTGACCGAGAAGTAAGTCAAACAATAAATGAAGAAGAGGAAGAGGACGTCCTTTCACCAGAGTTGGAGAGGTTGATCGCTCAGGAAGAACGCGAAATGAAGCCTCACCAAGAGGAAACCGAACTGATAAACTCAGAGACCGGAGAGGGAAATAAAGAAGTGAAAGTAGGTATTGGTGTGACCGCACCTATCCGCCAAGGTTTGATAACCCTTCTTGAAGAATATCAAGACATCTTCGCATGGTCGTACCAAGACATGCCAGGTCTGGACCTCGACATTGTGCAGCATAAGTTGCCATTGAATCCTGGGTCTTCCCCAGTTAAGCAAAAACTACGAAGGAAGAGACCCGAAATGTCTTTGAAAATTAAAGAAGAAGTAAGAAAGCAGTTCGATGCGGGTTTCTTGGCTGTAGCTCGATACCCGGAATGGGTAGCCAACATTGTCCCGGTCCCAAAAAAGGACAGCAAAGTGCGAATGTGCGTAGACTATTGGGACTTAAACCGAGTCAGTCCTAAAGACAATTTTCCCTTGCCACACATTGATATACTGGTAGATAATACAACCAAGTTCGCCCTTTTCTCCTTTATGGATGGTTTCTCAGGGTATAATCAGATAAAGATGGCACCCAAAGATGTGGAGAAGACTACTTTCGTCACCCTATGGGGAACATTCTGCTACAAAGTGATGGCCTTCGAGCTGAAAAATGCCGGGGCAACCTATCAGCGTGCCATGGTAGCATTGTTCCACGACATGATGCATAAAGAGATAGAAGTCTATGTAGATGACATGATTGCCAAATCTCGGACCGAGGACGAACACCTTGTCAATCTGCGTAAGCTGTTTGGAAGGCTGCGGAAATACCAACTGAAACTAAACCCCGCTAAGTGCACCTTCGGGGTGAAATTGGGGAAGTTATTGGGATTTATTGTGAGCCAGAAAGGGATAGAGATAGATCCCGAGAAAGTAAAGGCCATTCTTGAAATGCCAGAGCCACACATGGAGAAGCAGGTTCGAGGTTTCCTGGGCAGGTTGAACTACATCGCGAGATTTATCTCGCAACTCACCCTTACCTGGGAGCCCATCTTCAAACTATTGCATAAGAACCAGGCAGTCCTGTGGAACGACGACTGCCAAGAGGCCTTCGAAAAAATCAAACAAAGCCTCGCGAATCCCCCGGTGCTCATGCCACCTGTAACAGGAAGACCTCTTTTCCTGTACATGACTGTGTTAGACGAGTCTATGGGGTGCGTGTTGGGTCAGCACGATGACTCTGGGAAAAAGGAACAAGGCATTTACTATTTAAGCAAGAAGTTTACCGCCTGTGAGATGAATTACTCAATGTTGGAAAGGACGTGTTGTGCCTTGGTATGGGCGTCACATCGTCTTAGGCAGTACATGCTCAGTCATACCACGTGGCTTATTTCCAAAATGGATCCAGTGAAATACATCTTTGAGAAGCCGGCCCTCACGGGACGAATCGCTAGGTGGCAGGTACTACTATCTGAATTCGATATTGTGTACGTCACCCAAAAGGCAATAAAGGGGAGCGCCTTGGCAGATTATTTGGCCCAATAACCCCTCCAAGATTATCGGCCAATGCACCCTAAGTTCCCGGATGAAGACATCATGGCCCTATTCGAAGAGAAGAGGACACACGAGGATATAGACAAATGGATTGTTTGTTTCGATGGGGCATATAATGCTTTGGGCCATGGAGTAGGGGCGGTCCTTGTATCCCCAGATGATCAATGTATTCCTTTCACGGCTAGGCTAGGTTTTGATTGTACCAACAATATGGCCGAATATGAAGCGTGCACCCTTGGGATTCAAGCAGCCATTGATTTTGATGTAAAGCTACTCAAAGTGTATGGAGACTCGGCTTTGGTAATACGCCAGTTGAGAGGAGAATGGGAAACTAGGGATCCAAAGTTGATACTCTATCAAACTCATATCTTGAAGTTAGCCGAATTCTTTGACGACATTTCTTTCCACCACATACCTCGGGAAGAGAACCAGATGGCCGATGCATTGGCCACCTTGGCATCCATGTTTCAACTTGCCCCACACGGGGATCTGCCGTACATTGAATTCAGATCTTGGGGCAAGCCGGTACATTTTTGTGCGATAGAGGAAGAGCGAGATGGGAAACTGTGTGTCATACCCTAATTTCGTCCGGGGACCTTTGCTTGATGACATGCAACTTTTGTTTGGTCCTTGTGAGGTGCTTGGCACCCATCATTAGGCAATTTGTGAAGTTCCGGGACATGTCGGAAATCAAAAGAAAATACTGATGCACAATCCGTAAGGTTCTGTGACACACCGGAAATCAAATGGAAGCATCGTTGCATAATTACTGAGGTTCCGTAACATTCGGTAAGTCAAACGAGGGGATGATTATGTAATCCGCAAGGTTCCGTAAAATTACGGAAAGAAAACAAGTATCGTTACGAGATTCGTAAGTTTCCGTAACTTTACGAAAAAAGAATCACCAAAAAAGGTAAGGGGGTGAACTTATCAAGATAGGGGTGTAAATAGCAATTCAAATCTAGGCCCTTCCGGAACATTTTGGAAGTTGGGTTGCTTAAGGAGGAAGCAACTGGGCGGCAAGCTCCTCCACGTTTTTGAAAAATGGTTTCCGGGGCTTCCGCGGCTTCCGTAATACTTCCGTAAAATTGCCGAAAACCTTGGGTAAGCATATTCCACTTAACATTGGTGAAAGGGAAGAGAAAAAAGACGAAAATCAAATTCGAAAACACTTCCGTAAGGCTTCCGTAACTTTTCCGTAAAATACGAAAAGGGGGGTGAACTTAGTAATTCGGGTGCGCTTAGAAATCTTCTTCATTAAGTCTTTGGGCGGCAAGCACCTCCTTTTTTTCTATAAATAGGGGAGGGGGGAGCTGTTTCAAAGTGTTCAAGACCCTTGGCCATGCATTTCGGCTATTTTGGGCAAAAAAAACACGTTTTCGTGAAGAAAAATCAAGTCGAAGTACTTCCGTAACGCTTCCGTAAGCGATTCTGTGGAAATTCTTCATCGTTCTTCGTCGTTCTTCACCGTTCTTCATCCGTTCTTCG
Source organism: Glycine max (assembly GCF_000004515.6). Lineage (NCBI taxonomy): Eukaryota > Viridiplantae > Streptophyta > Magnoliopsida > Fabales > Fabaceae > Glycine > Glycine max. The sequence continues at coordinate 32,975,548 of NC_038242.2, read as the reverse complement.
TTCGTTCTGCGTTCTTCAACGGGTAAGTTTTCGAATCTGAGACTTTCAATTCATTTCTTGTTTTGTGTACTTTCACTTTAATTTCGTTTACTTTCAGTTTTCTTTTCTTCCGTTTTTAACGTGCTTTAACCATTTATTTAAGCCGTTTTCTCGTCTAACAAATGATAAAATGAATTTCAACCGATCATTTGTGTTGTAATCTCGTTTAATCACTGTTAAAACAAAATCTAACCGTTCGATCGTGCCGTAACCACGTTGGAAATCAAAAAAAGAGGTAAAATAATAATATAATAATCAAAAAAATATTTTTTAGTAAAGTAAAGCGAAAAATCAATCGGACGTTTTCTCTTTGGGATTTCTCATTCTTAATCGAATTGACTAATAACTAAGGTGAAACTAAGGCTAAAATCAACTCGCCTAGTCAAGCTCGTCCACAAAAATAGGTTTTTGAAAGTTTATCACTTCAATTTCTTATTAAGTAAAATGGGTCATTTTTAAGGTCCAACGCCTTAAAATGATCACCTTTTAAGTAAAAAGAATCGCTTGATTCACGCATAAGAAAGAACTACGTAGGTCTGATTTTCTCATCCCAATTGAGGAATACGTAGGAGCAAAGGGAAACACCCTTGTCGACCACAAAAAGAGAAAAAATATAAAAAGGGTAAAAAGGATATAAGGACATAAAAGGGAACGTAAAAATCAAAGTCATGTTTGCACATTCGATTAAAGGCTGCCGTCTCTTGTGACGGACGTGTGGGGTGCTAATACCTTCCCCGCGCGTAAATACAACTCCCGAGCCTTTCACTTAAAAGTTCGTAGATCACGTCTTTTCCGGTTTTTCTGACGTTTTCCTCAAATAAACGTTGGTGGCGACTCCGCGCGTATTCCTTTCATGGAACACGCATCCCGCGAGTCACGCGTCGCCCTCCCGCCGAAGGGTAGGTTGCGACAGTTGGCGACTCCACTGGGGACTATTTTTAGAGAGTTAGGCCGTTTAATCTTGTGCAATGTTTTATCATGACTTTCTCCTTTGTTGGTTTCCCTTTATTTTTTATGTTCTTGTGAATATAAACTCTTTGTTGCTTTTAGTGCGTTTTGAAATGTATGCATGAGGTAAATATTTATTCATTTGATGCACACAAAACACCAACACTATTTGCACACACTGTGAGTTGAAAAAGGGCCTTATACCCGGGTTCATGGGAACATATGGAGTGGAGGTGAATCCGTGATCATGCTAGGTCTCCGACTTGCTTGATTACAGTGAACCCTCATCTAGAGTTTTTCTCTTTGAAAACATATTGTTGCTAGTAGTCCCTACTGCTGCAGTATGTTCTTCGAAGGGGATGATACCTCTAGAGACCTTCAAGAGAGATATGACCACCTTGGGAATTATCACTAAAAGCCTTGTTAGCTCCCTCCCATATAGGTCCCTTGAATAGGGGCACGGAGCGGACACGCTGCGTGCCATTTTTCACACTCCCATGCATAAGTGTCACGTACCCTTTTGCTTGTATTTTGTGAATATTGCCATACTGTGCATTCCCGTGTTGCGCCTTTCGCATATGCATCACGCACATTGGAAAACCAACGGACGGTCCGAGTCACCTTCTTTAATACATACGTCGGGCACTTTGCTACCCCAAGATGTTGTATCTAAGAAGGAGACAATTTCCCGGGCTCCCGTGTTAATAAATTGCATTTGTGTCATATTTCCTCATGCATTCATCCATTCCACCCGTGATAGATGTTGGAGTTTTGATTCGCGTTGATTTTTGTTCACTTTAGTAAAACATGGGATCAAGTCAAATGCCTTCGCTTAAAAAGAGGTTCTATCAAGTTAAGGTCAAGAGCCTAGGGACCACCAGTCTAAAGGAGTTAGGGCAGTTAATGGGTCAGCTCCAGCGGCAAGCTTTTCGCAAAGATTACGGTAAAATCTGGGACTTAGCCATGGTAGAAGTCTCTACATATTGCCTCCCTTGCCCAGTATTATGATCAGCTGATAAGGTGCTTCACATTTGAGGACTTCCAGCTAGTGCCGACTGTGAAAGAGTTTGAAGAAATCCTGGGATGCCCACTGGGAGGAAGGAAGCCATATCTTTTCTCTGGGTTCTATCCCTCCACGACAAGAGTTGCCAAGGTAGTGAAAATCTCAGCACAAGAGTTGGACCGTGTAAAGCAAAACAGGAATGGGGTAGTCGGAGTACCAAGGAAGTGTTTGGAGGAAAGGGCAAAGGCCTTGGCAAATCAAGGCGAATGGGCTTTCTTTTATTGACATCTTGGCGCTTTTGATCTTTGGAGTTGTCCTCTTTCCGAATATGGAAGGGTTAGTGGACCTAGCAGCGATTGACGCTTTCCTCGCCTTTCATCATGGCAAGGAAAGTCCGGTCCTCGCCATTTTGGCCATGTATGACACGTTCGACCGGGGATGTGAAAAGAGCAGCGCAAGAATTGTTTGTTGTGCACTGGCTCTCTATGTGTGGCTGGTTTCACACCTTTTTTCTCCAAGAAGGTAGGCTCATCTATCCGCTACAAGGTCACCGCTCGTGCGTCGAAAAGGAAAGGCGAATTGGGACCAACTCTTAGCAAGCAAAGAAGGAGCATTTGTCAACTGGTTCCCTCGATGGAAGGAAGGAAGAACCGGAGTTCTTATTTCATGCGGAGGATTTCCAAATGTTCCCTTGATGGTGACGAGGGGTTGCATCAACTACAATCCCATTCTTGCAATAAGACAACTTGGCTACCCTATGAGAGGGGCGCCACTAGAGGATGGGCTCGCGCCTGTCATTTCATGAGGCTTCAATAAGACCAACGTGGAGACACTTCAGAAGGTCCGCAAGGCATGGGGGGTGGTACAAAAGAAAGACAAAGAGCTCAGAGGTAGTGGGCCCATTGGTGGCTACCGTGAGTGGTTGAAAGCCCACGTGCAAGGTTTGGATTGGCTCCCAAGTTTGAGAACCGCTAAAAGGGAGGAAGTTGAGGCACCGGAGGAAGATGAAGAGGTGCAGGCTCTTAGGACAAAACTCGAGCAAGCTCAAATAGTCAAAGAAAGGTTCAAATCAGTGGCTCTTAGGATCCGGAAGGAGAATGCCGAACTAAGGGATGTAAATGTAGCTACCACCAAGGCATTGGAACAAAAGACCAAGAGGGCTCGTAGGGAAGAGCACGGCCGGAACAAGTTCCGAGGGGCTCTATGGGGTAGTAATAACGAGCTTAAACTCTGGAGGGAGGAAAGGGACCAATCGCGAGTAGACAGTTTGATCTTGAAAGATGAATTGAAGGCTTGCTCGAGGTCCAAAAGAAGTTTGTCTCAGCGGTTATGCGAGACAGAGACCAACATGTTAGCTATCATCACCAAGTACCAAGAGGAACTAAGTCTAGCCACGGCCCACGAGCATAGAGTGGCGGACGAGTATGCCCAAGTGTACGCGGAAAAGGAGGCTAGAGGAAGGGTGATTGACTCGTTACATCAAGAGGCAACAATGTGGATGGACCGATTTGCTCTTACTTTGAACGGAAGCCAAGAACTTTCCCGATTGCTAGCCAAGGCCAAAGCAGTGGCGAACACCTACTCTGCCCCCGAAGAGATCCACGAACTTCTCAGCTATTGTCAGCATAGGATAGACTTAATGGCCCATATGATTAGAAACCGCTAGGAAGTTTGTATTGTCGCTCAAATCTTGACTAGTTATAAACTTTCTGAATAAAATGAGTTTATCCCGCGTTTTACTCCAAAGATCAGTGCGAATCAAATCACTCCCGCATTTTATCTCTAGCATGCATAAGCATCTCTTCATGGCATCATAATGAACATAACGTTCCTGCATTTTTCCATTATCATATTCCAGCATCACATTTTGCATGAGTCATTGCATCATCATGCATATGCGTTCAACATACTTTTTGTTCTGCAAACTGCATACCTTTTGTTTTCATGTTTGCTCGTGCGTGAGCCTTGCATTTTCCTCTACAAAACAAAAAAAAACAAAAAAGGGAAGCATGAAAATTCTTGATGCATTCTTGGTTGCATATATTCGGTACCATGAGCCAACCATGTTGGGATCATAAACCCGTTTCACTTAAAAACAAAATGAGTGAACATGGTACCTAATGCATGGTTAACTAAGAAAAGATGTTTCTTCGGGCATCTCAATTTCATAATTACATTCTCCATGCATAGTATGCATATTCCCGAGTCTTTCATCCCTATGAAATGTTGTTGAAGTATTGGCGATCAAAATTGCCATTCCCTGGGTTATGGGGTTGAACCAAGCTCGTGCTTTTACGAAAAGGTTCATCGAGTGAAGTTGAAGTATGGAAGTAACCATCTTGAAAAAAAAATTGGGGCAAAAGATCGTGTTACATTGCTGCTTCGTCTACTGCCAAACACATTTAGGGTTGCTGATGTCCCTGTTACTTCCAGTTTCACCTTGACGAAGATGTCATGGACTATGTTGAAAATCTAAATTGATTCAACCCCATATCCAGTGTACAAATTCGTAATACTTCAACTGTGCATCATTCGCATACATCCATGTTGTTCATTGGTTGCATTGCTCATTGCATTCTTTCCTTGAAAAAAAAAAGAACTTAATCATTGTTATAAAAAAGAAAAAAGAACACGCTTTACGGCGCCCTTACCGAACCCGTGCTAGAACTAGAGTAATGGGTGAAGTAGAGAAGGTGCAAGAGCAGATGAAGGCCGACATGGAGGCCATGAAAGAGCAAATGGTAGGCAAAGATTTGGGAAGTACGGGCGGCCCCCCATTATGCGCAAATTCAAAACAAGCATGCCTTCCCACCATATGGCTGGCCTCCCAACTATACACCACCCAATGTGGCATACATTCCCAATGAGGATGTCAATAACTCCGCTCCCATACTCATTGAAATGTCTCTCAACCCATGGGGGAGGAACATGAAATTCCCCACCACAATCTAGCTGACTTCGAGCCTTGGCTCGGATATGCCACTGAAGGGCAAGCAGTTGGTGGTATACCCTTTGAAAACACTTTGGAGGGCCCTCAGTTTCGCCCACAACCACAACCATCGCATTTTGCGGTGGGAAGAGCCCCTCCTGCTATGGCCGAAAAGGGAAAGGCGGATCATCTAAAGGAAAGGCTCAGGGCCATTGAAGGAGGTGAAGATTATGCCTTTGCTAACCTAGAAAAGTTGTTCCTAATACCCAAACATGGTCATTCCCAAGTTCAAGGTGTCGGACTTTGACAAGTACAAGGGGACTACTTGCTCCAAGAACCATTTAAAGATGTATTGTCGGAAGATGGGAGCATACGCAAAAGATGAGGAATTGTTGATGCATTCCTTCCAAGAAAGTCTTACTGGGGTAGCTGTTACCTGGTACACTGACTTGGAACCTTCCCGAGTCCATACTTGGAAGGACCTAATGGTTGCCTTCGTTAGGCAGTATCAGTACTATTCTGATATGGTTCTGGATAGGATGCAACTACAGAACATGTGCAAAAAGGGAGACGATAATCGTGATGCTAGACACATTATCGGTACTCTACTATGAAAAAAAATGGTGGGTTACACACCTTCAAGCTTTGCAGATTTGGTCTTCGCCAGTGAAAGGATCAATGTAGGTCCGAAAAGAGGCAAATTTGATCATCCTACTAGGACGACTGAGAAAACTGGGGCAAATGAAGAGGGTGAGAAAGAGGGAGAAACCCATGCTGTGACTGCCATTCCTATACGGCCAAGTTTCCCACCAAACCCAACAATGTCATTACTCAGTCAATAACAAACATCCTCCTTATACACCACCCAGTTATCCACAAAGGCCATCCCTAAATCAACCACAAAGCCTGTCTACCGCACTTCCAATGACGAAGACCACCTTTAGCACAAACCAAAAAACACCAACAAAAAGGAATTTTGCAGCAAAAAGCATGTAGGGTTCACCCCAAATTCCGTTGTCATATGCTAAACTTGATCCCATATCCACTCGATAATTCAATGGTAGCCATAACCCCAACCAAGGTTCCTCAACCTCCATTTTTCTGAGGATACGACTTGAACACAACGTGTGCTTATCATGGAGGAGACCCGAGGCATTCCATTGAGCATTGTATGACCCCGAAGCATAAAGTGTGAAGTCTAATTGATACGGGCTGGCTGAAATTTGAGGAGAATCGCTTGTTGAATCCTAACATTGACAAGCAACACCATACATGGGGCAATTTTGGAAGCTGTTGTTATGACTCATCAGGATTTTCAAGTTTATGCCATTATTGTAAACCACAGTTACAATGTTAAATGAAATGGATAAAGTTGATATCTTTGTCCCTCATCCTCTCACAAACGCATGTTTGCTTATTCAACTTTCACTGGAATGTGGGTGCAAGCCATTGGTCTGTTTGCTCAAGCGACCTGCGCTCCTGAGTGTTGACTTCTAAGACTCTTCAATCAGAGATTACTCATCTTGCACGTTGGTGGGGGTTCCGTAAAACAACGAGTAAAGTTCAAAACAAATAAGTTTCAAAATAAAAAATAAAAAGGCATTTGATTGACTGTGTTTTCAAGTAAAAATATAGACGTTCATGTGACCTCATTTTGTCTTTTTAGAGAGAATTGAGTTATCAAGAATAGGATGTTGGACAAATGGCCTCAGTTACCTTAAGAAAAAGGGGGGTTGAATTAAGATGCAAAGACTATTCCCCAATTGAACTATCACTCTTTCTTTTTGGATTAACAATGCACCCTTAACATGAATTACTCAAAAGACAATTCAAAATAAACTTCTTTAAAGCAAAAGATAAATGCAATAAATAAAAGAAGTTTAAGGGAAGAGAGGAATGCAAGCTTGATTTATACTGGTTCGGCCACTTCCCGCGCCTACGTCCAGTCCTCAAGCAACCCACTTGAGATTTTCCACTCTCTTTGTAAAACTCCTTTTACAAAGTCTGAACCACACAGGGACAACCCTTCCCTTGTGTTCAGGAATCCTCTACAACAAGAGACCCACGATCTCTTAATCCCTTTTCAGAAATAAGAAGAAGAAATCTCTCTTAAAAGAGATAGATTGTACAATGAAGATCAATAAAAATTCCTTATTGAATATGCAAGTGGTTGACCAAGGAATCTTTTTGAGAGGATAAAACTATTGGGCAATGAAAACTCTCTTTAAATTCGTGTTTCCAAGTCACCTTTGATGGCCATTCATAAACCATTTGAATAGACGTGACTCTTGGAAATTATTTTCTGAAAATCTCCTCTGGTAATCGATTACAAGACTTGTGTAATCGATCACAGGCTTTAAAATTTGAATAAACTGCTGGTAATCAATTACCATCCATGTGTGATCGATTACACATTATAAATTTTGAATTCAATTTCTAGTGACTATTATAAACATTTTCAGCTGCTGGTAATTGATTACCATAGAGTAAATCTCAATTTAAAATGATTTAGATAGAATTCTTTGGCCAAACCTTTTGCTTTTTCAATTTGGAAACTTCTTCCTAAGATTCTAGATATCAACTTGATCATATATCTTGATTTTCTTGGATTCTTGGATTCTCGTCTTGAATAAAACATGGAAGCACTTGATCCTTTGGCATCATCAAAACATCTTGCTTCTACATAGGAGTCATTTGACTTAATCCATCAAAAAATCCTTCAACTATTTCTCGTCCTTGGAAAAATTATTTTTGCAAGAATCAACTGCTTTTTTCATTCTTCCTCACTACGAGGCTATGAAAACAAGACAACGATGGTTACCTCAAAGCCTTACATTGGGGCAATGAGGGGCATCGTGCATGAGCCTCAAGTGAACCTAGGGGCAGATTAGAAGTTCTCACCCAATAGGTTCCCTCCTACAAGGTCATGATGAAAGACAACGAATTGTACCTCAAAGCCTTACACTGGGGCAATGAGGGGCACCGTGCATGAGCCTCAAGTGAACATAGGGGCCGATCAAAAGTTCTCACCCATCGATGTTTTCAACAAAAAAAAGGGGGGGACAAACCCTAGGATTTCAATGGATTGATTAAACATCAAACGACTCCATTGTCGTCACTCCAAAATGGTCAAATGACTAAATCAAACAGAACACACACTCTGAGGGAGTTCTCAGAGAGATTTGCAAAAGATAAGATAAGGTTGCATGGACTATCACCTCTTTCAAAAGGACAGTCAATTTGTGTTTTCCAAAAAAAATCAAATCAAAATCAAAATCACAAAATAGGGAAAGAATGTCATGAACATTGTACAACTTTCCATTACATTGCATTGTTTCTTATGAAGTCCACATTTACCAAATTTCACGACAAAGGTTGCATGCATCTGCATCCCTAAAAATCATGTTAACTGCATAGATTTCCTACATCTAATGTCCAAATCTTGTGGATTTGGGATGACCGGCCCTCTCGATGAGTCGATTTCTTGCTTTCTCATAAGGGTGGACCCTTGGGTACTTGTACCTATCGCCTTTAGAGGACTACACATCCTCGCCTTCAGAGGACTGCACGTCCTCACCTTGAGAGGACTACATGTCCTCGCCTTGAGAGGACTACACGTCCTCGCAAACAGAGGGCTATACGCCCTCACCTTGAGAGGACTACACGTCCTCGCCAACAGAGGGCTGCACGCCCTCACCTTGAGAGGACTACACGTCCTCGCCAACAGAGGGCTACACGCCCTCACCCTGAAGAGGACTACACATCCTCGCCTTGAGAGGGCTCCACGCCCTCACCTTTAGAGGGCTACGTGTCCTCATTTTCAGTGTGCTCCACATCCGCACCTTAAGAGAGTTTAAGGTCCTCTGTCCTTAAATGCTTAACCGAGACTTGCACTCCCGGTTAAGGGACCAGTAGTTTCCTTTTAACGGTTCCTGGGCCACCCCCTGATATTGGAGGAGGGCCAACTATGCGAGCACAACCAGAGAGGGAGGCTATCACACGGCTACTATGCATACCGGGGCAAGATTTCACCCGTGCCGCTGCAAAGAGACGAGTACGGATCATGCGCACCAACATGACCACTCTTACACAAATATAGATGACATTGCTACTTAGCAACATTCTGCCCAGCGACCGCAATGCCAATCTCCCCATGCAAAAGTATCAGTTGGGATCGCACCCACAAAGACACCCAGTGGACCTGAAGAAGTCCAACAGGCCCTGGGGTTTCCAGCTCTGGTTACGGGTCTTTGTTGGCCCTACAGGGCGCCCGTTCCCCCCAGCAAGTTCATGTCGTCCTGACATAGGTAAGTATGCACCTCCCCCAACTGATTTCTGATGTCATCTATTGTTTGCAGGGATTGTGCCCGTAAGACACCTAGTGGACCCAAAGAAGGCCAACAGGGTCTTGGAGTTGCCTGCTCTAAATACGGATCTCTGTCAGTTATAGGGAGTGCCTGTCGCCCCCAGCAAGGTCATCAGGCCCCCCTACTAATCGAGCTTTCATCAAGAAGTACTGCGCCCCCAGGCAGGCCCAGGGCAAAACACCACAACAGCATTGGGATGGCCGGTAGCAGGCAATAGACACACCGCCACCACCTCTAGAGTTCACCTCAACTCATCCTAGAGCGTTGCCTATGACACATGGCCGACCAATAGGCGACCAAGTCCAAAGCCAAAGGTAAGCAAAGTACTAGGTCCATGACCGACAAATCATTAGGCGTCCAGCTCAAGACGTTAAAGAAGCGCTACTAGGAGGCAACCTAGTAACTTTTAAATTTCTGCTTGCTATTTGATCACCTTTTGTTTCTCAAGTCTTATTGGGACACACCTAGTTGCTCATGATCCTAAGAATTTAAATAAAACGAGCACAAGCTCGAAAGGTAGTCATACCTCACAAAATATATGTATGCGTGTTTAGGTAGTGAAAAATACCTTAGATATGCATGTATGTAATTTAGGTAGCAAACAACTACCTCACAATATATATATATATATATGTATGTATGTTTAGGTAGCAAGATACCTTAGATATGCATGTATGTAGCAAAAAGATACCTCACAAAATATATATATGTATGTTTAGGTAGCAAGATACCTTGGATATGCATGTATATAGCAAAAATACCTCACAAAAATATACACATGTTTAGGTAGCAAAATACCTCATGAAAAAAAAAGGGGAAAAAAAAACAAACAAGATAAAGAAATGAACAAATGAAAAAAAAAAGAGAAAAAAGAAAAATAAGTTATCTAGCTAAAAAACCAACATGCTTTTGAAAGACATAACTTCCAACTTTTCTTTGAAAAAAAAAATCACTGATCATAACCAATTTTTGAAAAAATGTGTATACACCTAAAGGGTGAATGCTGTGAAAATTTTCCCGGACGACCAAAATGGACTCAGATGAATGCACAAATTGATAAAAGAACATATTTTGGAAACGTTGGGTTGACTAAAATAGAGGAAATGAATCCTGAGCCCTAGCATCACATGACCATAAAAATTTGACACTTGAGTGTCCGCATAGGTGCATGCATGACCAATTTTGCATAAAGTTTCCAAATCATCGTTTTTGCATTTGTGTCATGGAAATAATGTGGGGCATCCCTTTTTATCCTTGAACCAAACCAAACCCTGACATGTATCATGTCTAGCCATTCTACAAGCCTTGAGCCAAAATCCTAACTCACCATAAACCTTGACCCAGGGTGAGAATGTCAATCCTTACCCTCGAAAAAAAAAAGAGGAAAAGAAGGAAAATTTCCAATCAAAGAGAAAGCAAAAAGAAAAGAAAGGAAGTTCCCAATCAAAGAGTGGGAGAAAGCAAAAAGAAAAGAAAGGAAATTCCCAATCAAAGAATGGGAGAAAGTAGAAAAAAAAAAGAAGAAGAAGGAAAGAAAGCTCCTGATCAAGGATCGAAAGAAAACAGAAGAAATGTGCAGAAAGGTCTTTGGACTGGACAATATCTGAGCAATACAGGATTGTCACCAAATGAACAAAAAAGAAGAAAAGGAAACCACGACCTAAAATGGTCTTCTCCCTTTAATTGACAACCAAAATCTTGTGCGCTAGCGACTTTTCGCCCCGCACTAAACAAAAACAGAAAAGGAAAAGAGCCCAAAAAAAAATCATCATCAAAAGCCGAAAAACCCACCAAAAGAACCCGTTTCCAAGGGAAGTCCTATTGATCCATGATCACGCATGTAATCTTTGATTTGATAGGAAATGATTTGTAAAATCAAGTCATGACATATCTATGGTTCGGAATTAAGATGAAACACTTACCTGTGCGAGATTGATACACTTTGAGTGGATTTCTTCTATTTTTGTCGAACCCAGTGTTTCCTCTAAATGGTCATTTAGAAACGAAATGCTAAACATCCAAAATCTCATTTACGGTTATGAGAAAATTTCATCAGCATACTCTCCTTCCCCGGTAGACGCATTGTTTTTCACTCAAAAAAGCATATGCTGCTCTAATCAGTTGGAATATTTGTCTCTATGCTAAAGCATGTTTGCATTTTAGTGGAGAAAACACCGAGACTTTTTCAAGTCTCACAAGTTATCCAAAACTACGTAGGTCTGAGTTCCTCATTTGAGGATACGTAGGAGCAAGAGCCTCGCTTTTGTCGACCACACCACCTTTTGTTGTCATGACCCAAGAGCTGGTAGCCCGTGGAGACACCTTACAGTTATCCGCACCTCGTCATTCAGTGACCCCAAGTGTGATTGACGAGCAGAGGCCAATGTGGTCATCTGCACCCTTTCCGGAGATGTCAGCATCTTCCGATGGAGACTTTTCAAGTCTCACAAGTTATCAAGAACTACGTAGGTCTCAGTTCCTCATTGGAGGATACGTAGGAGCAAGAGCCTCGCTTTTGTCAGCCACCTTCACAAGATCTGTCATACTGACTTTTGAGTCACGCTGACGGGCGGAAATACCCGAGTGGTTATCCGTATAAATTCTTTTTTGCTATCTGTAAGACGAAAAGCCTGATAGCACGCAGAGACTAACGTCGTCTCCTGCGCCCTTCGTCAATCGCGGCCGACAAGCCCGTTGACACGCGGAGATTTATGTCATCTTCCGCGCTCACAAAATCTGTCATACTGACTTTTGAGTCACGCTGACGGGCGGAGATACCCGAGTGGTCATCCGTATAAACCTTTTTGCTATCTGTAAGACGAAAAGCCTGATAGCACGCAGAGACTAACGTCGTCTCCTGCGCCCTTCGTCAATCGCGGCCAACAAGCCCGTTGACACGCAGAGATTTACGTCATCTTCTGTGCTCACAAGATCTGTCATACTGACTTTTGAGTCACGCTGACGGGCGGAGATACCCGAGTGGTCATCCGTATAAACCTTTTTGCTATCTGTAAGACGAAAAGCCCGATAGCACGCTGTCATACCCTAATTTCGTCCGGGGACCTTTGCTTGATGACATGCGACCTTTCTTTGGTCCTTGTGAGGTGCTTGGCACCCATCATTAGGCAATTTGTGAAATTCCAGGACATGCCGGAAAACCAAAAAATATTGATGCACAATCCGTAAGTTTCCGTGACACACCGGAAATCAAATGGAAGCATCGTTGCATAATTAAGTGAGATTCCGTAACATTCCGTAAGTCAAAAAGGGGATGATTATGTAATCCGCAAGGTTCCGTAACATTACGGAAAGAAAACAAGTATCGTTACGAGATTCGTAAGTTTCCGTAACTTTACGAAAAAAGAATCACCAAAAAAGGTAAGGGGGGTGAACTTATCAAGATAGGGGTGTAAATAGCAATTCAAATCTAGGCCCTTCCAGAACATTTTGGAAGTTGGGTTGCTTAAGGAGGAAGCAACTGGGCGGCAAGCTCCTCCACGTTTTTGAAAAATGGTTTTCGGGGCTTCCGCGGCTTCCGTAATACTTCCGTAAAATTTCCGAAAACCTTGGGTAAGCATATTCCACTTAACATTGGTAAAAGGGAAGAGAAAAAAGATGAAAATCAAATTCGAAAACAGTTCCGTAAGGCTTCCGTAACTTTTCCGTAAAATACGAAAAGGGGGTGAACTTAGTAATTCGGGTGCGCTTAGAAATCTTCTTCATTAAGTCTTTGGGCGGCAAGCACCTCCTTTTTTTTCTATAAATAGGGGAGGGGGGAGCTGTTTCAAAATGTTCAAGACCCCTTTGGCTATGCATTTCGGCTATTTTGGGCAAAAAACACGTTTTCGTGAAGAAAAATCAAGTCGAAGTACTTCCGTAACGCTTCCTTAAGCGATTCTGTGGAAATTCTTCATCGTTCTTCACCGTTCTTCATCCGTTCTTCGTTCGTTATTCGTTCTTCAACGGGTAAGTTTTCGAATTCGAGACTTTCAATTCATTTCTTGTTTTGTGTACTTTCACTTTAATTTCGTTTACTTTCATTTTTCTTTTCTTCCGTTTTTAACGTGCTTTAACCATTTATTTAAGCCGTTTTCTCGTCTAATAAATGATAAAATGAATTTCAACCGATCATTTGTGTTGTAATCTCGTTTAATCACTGTTAAAACGAAATCTAACCGATCGTTCACGCTATAACCTCGGTTAAACCAAAAAAAGTAAAATAATAATAAAATAATCAAAATATCTTGAAAAATAATAATAAAATAATCAAAATATCTTTGAATAAAATAATAAAAAAAATCAATCGGACATTTTTCTTTGGAAGTTTCCTTGAATGAATTGATTAATAACCAAAGTGAAACTAAGACTAAAATGAACTCACAAATCAAGTTTTTTTCCGAAAAATCACTAAAAACCGTTTTAAGGTCCAACGCCTTAAACGGTCCTCTTTGCTTTTATCGGTTAACATGGACCGTTCAAAAGCATAAAATCAACATGTGACTTTACCGCTTTTGCAAGAACTACGTAGGTCTGATTTCCTCATCGCAATTGAGGATACGTAGGAGCAAAAGCCCCGCTTTTGTCGACCACCCCAAGAGATCGTTAATGGTCCAAATGCCTTAACGTTTCTCTCCTTTCAAAAACAAGAGATCGTTAATGGTCCAATGCCTTAACGTTTCTCTCCTTTCAAAATCAAAAGACCGTTTAATGGTCCAACACCTTAAATGACCTTTTGTTCAAATAAAAAACATATTTTGCAAAAAAGACAAAAAACAAACTTAAACCAAACACTTTGTTCCGAAAGAACTACGTAGGTCTGATTTTCTCATCCCAATTGAGGAATACGTAGGAGCAAAGGGAAACACCCTTGTCGACCACAAAAAGAGAAAAAATATAAAAAGGGTATAAAGGATATAAGGACATAAAAGGGAACGTAAAAATCAAAGTCATGTTTGCACATTCGATTAAAGGCTGTCGTCCCTTGTGACGGACGTGTGGGGTGCTAATACCTTCCCCGCGCGTAAATACAACTCCCGAACCTTTCACTTAAAAGTTCGTAGATCGCGTCTTTTCCGGTTTTTCCGACGTTTTCCTCAAATAAACGTTGGTGGCGACTCCGCGCGTATTCCTTTCGTGGAACACGCATCCCGCGAGTCACGCGTCGCCCTCCCGCCGAAGGGTAGGTTGCGACAGTTGGCGACTCCGCTGGGGACTATTTTTAGAGAGTTAGGCCATTTAATCTTGTGCAAATTTTGCCATGACTTACTCCTTTGTTGGCTTCCCCTTATTATGTTCTTGTATATATAACTCTTTGATGCTTTTAGTGCATTTTTTTTGTATGCATGAGGTAAATATTTATTCATTTGATGCACACAAACACTAACACTATTTGCACACACGGTGAGTTGAAAAAGGGCCCTATACCCGGGTTCGTGGGAACATAAGGAGTGGAGGTGAATCCGTGATCATGCTAGGTCTCCGACTTGCTTGATTACAGTGAACCCTCATCTAGAGTTTTTCTCTTTGAAAACATACTGTTGCTAGTAGTCCCTACTGCTGCAGTATGTTCTTCGAAGGGGATGATACCTCTAGAAACCATCAAGAGAGATATGACTACCTTGGGGGTTATCACTAAAAGCCTAGTTAGCTCTCTCCCTTATAGGTCCCTTAAATAGGGGCACGGAGCAAACACGCTGCGTGCCATTTTTCACACTGCCATGCATAAGTATCATATACCCTTTTGCTTATATTTGTTTGTGAATATTGTCGTACTATGTACATCCCCGTGTTGTGCCTTTCGCATATGCATCATGCGTGGGTTTCGTCTTTGATCCCCTCACTTTAGCAAACCGACGGAGGGTCCGTGTCGCCTTCTTAAAAAACATACGTTGGGTGCCATGCTGCCCAAACGTTGTATCCAAGAAGGAAACAATTTCTCGGGCTCCCGTATTCGTAAATTGCATCTGTGTCATATGCATTTCTTCATGCATTCATCCATTCCACCCATGATAGATGTAGGAGTTTTGTTTCGCACTAGATTTTATTTCACTTTAGTAAAACATGGGATCAAGTCAAAAGCCTTCGCTTAAAAAGAGGTTCTATCAAGTCAAAATCAAGAGCATAGAGGTCACCAGTTTACGAAAGTTGGGGCAATTAATGGGTCAACTTCAACGGCAAGCCTTCTGCAAAGCCTATGGTAAGATTTGGGACCTAGCTAGGGTAGAAGTCTCCATGGAACCGATTGCATCCCTTTCCCAGTATTATGACCAGCCCCTAAGGTGCTTCACATTTGAGGACTTCCAGCTAGTGCCGACTGTGAAAGAGTTTGAAGAAATCCTGGGATGCCCACTGGGAGGAAGGAAGCCATATCTTTTCTCTGGGTTCTATCCCTCCACGACAAGAGTTGCCAAGGTGGTGAAAATCTCAGCACAAGAGTTGGACCGTGTAAAGAAAAACAGGAATGGGGTAGTCGGAGTACCAAGGAAGTGTTTGGAAGAAAGGGCAAAGGCCTTGGCCAATCAAGGCGAATGGGCTTTCTTTTATTGACATCTTGGCGCTTTTGATCTTTGGAGTTGTCCTCTTTCCGAATATGGAAGGGTTAGTGGACCTAGCAGCGATTGATGCTTTCCTCGCCTTTCATCATGGCAAGGAAAGCCCGGTCGTCGCCATTTTGGCCTTGTATGACACGTTCGACCGGGGATGTGAAAAGAGCAGCGCAAGAATTGTTTGTTGTGCACTGGCTCTCTATGTGTGGCTGGTTTCACACCTTTTTTCTCCAAGAAGGTAGGCCCGTCTATCCGCTACAAGGTCACCGCTCGTGCGTCGAAAAGGGAAAGGGTAATTGATTCATTGCACCAAGAGGCAACAATGTGGACGGACTGATTTGCTCTTACTTTGAACAGGAGTCAAGAACTTCCCCGATTGCTAGCCAAGGCCAAAGCAGTGGCGGACACCTACTCCGCCCCCGAGGAGATCCACGGACTTCTCAGCTATTGTCAGCATATGATAGACTTAATGGACCATATGATTAGAAACCGCTAGGAAGTTTGTATTGTCGCTCAGATCTTGACTAGTTATAACTTTTTGAAAAAAATGAGTTTATCCCACATTTTTACTCCAAAAATCAGTGCGAATCAAGTCACTCCCACATTTTATCTCTAGCATGCATTGTATGTTGGTCTCGTCCTTTGTCACGGGAAGCCGGAAGGTCCATATCACCTTCTTAATTGTACACATGGGGCACTGCGCCCCCAAATGCGCAAGTAAGAAGAGATAATTTTCCGGGCTCTCGTGTCCGTAAAATGCATTCATATCATGCATCGCATAAGCATCTCTTCATAATATCATAATGAACATATCGTTCCTGCATTTGTCCGTTATCATATTCCAGCCTCACATTTTGCATGAGTCATTGCATCATCATATGCGTTCAACATACTTTTTGTTTGCTCATACATGATCCTTGTATTTTCCTCTACAAAACAAAAACAAAAAAAAAGGAAGTACGAAAATTCATGCTGCATTCTTAGTTGCATATATTCGGTACCATGAGCCAACCATGTTGGGATCATAAACCCATTTCACTTAAAAACAAAATGATTGAACATGGTACCTAATGCATGTTTAACTAAGAAAGGATGTTTCTTCGGGCATCTCAATTTCATAATTACATTTTCCATGCATAGCTTAAAATATGCCCGAGTCATTCATCCCTATGAGATGTTGTTGAAGTATTGGCGATCAGAATTGCCATTCCTTGGATTACGGGGTTGAACCAAGCTCATGCTTTTACAAAAGGTTCATCAAGTCAAGTTGAAATATGGAAGTAACCGTCTTGCAAAATTGGGGCAAAAGATGAATCGAGTCACATCACTGCTTCGTCTACTGCCAAACATATTTAGGATTGTTTATGTCCTTGTTACTTCCAGTTTCACCTTGACAAAGATGTCATGGACCATGTTGAAAATCTAAATTGATTCAACCCCATATCCTGCGTAAAAATTCGCAATCTTCAACTGTACATCATTCGCATACATCCATGCTTTTCATTGGTTGCATTGCTCATTGCATTCTTTCCTTGAAAAATAAAATAAAATAAAATAAAATGAACTTAATCATTGTTATAAAAAAAAAAAAAAACATGCTTTACGGCGTCCTCACCGAACTTGTGCTAGAGCTAGAGTAATGGGTGAAGTAGAGGAGATACAAGAGAAGATGAAGGCCGACATGGAGGCCATTAAAGAGAAAATGGCCACAATGATGGAGGCCATGATGAGCGTGAAGAAGATAATGGAAGCCAATGCGGTTGCAATTGCCGCTACCAGCGTTGTTGCTAAGGTGAACCTGATGTCCCCATCCGGCATCAACCAAATGAATCATCCAACCTCAGATATGGTAGGCAAAGATTTGGGAAGTACGGGCAGCCCCCATAATGTACAAATTCAAAACGAGCACGCCTTCCCGCCATATGGCTTGCCTCTCAACTATACGCCACCCAAAGTGGCGTACACTCCCAATAAGAATGTCAATAACTCCACTCCTATACCCATTGAGAGTCAACAACCCCAAACTGATCATGCACATGTCTCTTAAACCGTGGGGGGGACACATGAAATTCCCCACCACAATCTAGCCGACTTCGAGCCTTGCCTCGGATATGCCACGGAAGGGCAAGCAGTTGGTGGTATACCCCTACAAAACCCTTTGGAAGGCCCTCAGTATCACCCACAACTACACCTCTTGCATTCCACGACAAGTAAAAACCCTCATGCTATGGCAGAAATGGGAAAGTTGGATCATCTAGAGGAAAGGCTCAGGGCCATTGAAGGAGGTGAAGATTATGCCTTTGCTAACCTAAAAGAGTTGTTCCTAGAACCCAATATCATCACCCCTCCCAAGTTCAAGGTGCTGGACCTTGACAAGTACAAGGGGACTACTTGTCCCAAGAACCATCTAAAGATGTATTGTCAGAAGATGGGGGAATATGCAAAAGATGAGGAATTGCTAATACATTCCTTCCAAGAAAGTCTTACTGGGGTAGCTGTTACCTGGTACACTAACTTGGAATCTTCCCGAGTCCATTCTTGGAAGGACCTAATGGTTGCCTTTGTTAGGCAGTATCAGTACAATTTTGATATGGTTCCAGATAGGATGCAACTACAGAACATTTGCAAAAAGGGGGACGGATCTTTCAAAGAACACGCCCAAAAGGTGGAGGGATCTGGCGGCCCAGGTGGTACCCCCAATGATGGAAAGGGAGACGATGATCGTGATGGTAGACACATTATCGATACTCTACTATGAAAAGATGGTGGGCTACGCACCCTCAAAGCTTTGCGGATTTGGTCTTCGCCAGTGAAAGGATCGATGTGGGTCCGAAAAGAGGAAAATTTGATCATCCTACTAGGACGACTGAGAAAACTGGGGCAAATGAAGAGGGTGAGAAAGAGGGAGAAACCCATGCTGTGACTGCCATTCCTATACGGCCAAGTTTCCCACCAAACCCAACAATGTCATTACTCAATCAATAACAAACCTCCTCCTTACCCACCACCCAGTTATCCACAAAGGCCATCCCTAAATAAACCACAAAGCCTGTCTACCGCACTTCCAATGACGAAGACCACCTTTAGCACAAACCAAAAAAACACCAACAAAAAGGAATTTTGCAGCAAAAAGCCTGTAGGGTTCACCCCAAATTCCGTTGTCATATGCTAAACTTGATCCCATATCCACTCAATAATTCAATGGTAGCCATAACCCCAACCAAGGTTCCTCAACCTCCATTTTTCTGAGGATACGACTCGAACGCAACGTGTGCTTATCGTGGAGGAGCCCTGGGGCATTCCATTGAGCATTGTATGACCCCGAAGCATAAAGTGTGAAGTCTAATTGATACGGGCTGGCTGAAATTTGAGGAGAATCGCTTGTTGAATCATAACATTGACAAGCAACACCATACATGGGGCAATTCTGGAAGCTGTTGTTATGACTCATCAGGATTTTCAAGTTTATGCCATTATTATAAACCACAGTTACAATGCTAAATGATATGGATAAAATGGACATCCTTGTCCCTCATCCTCTCACAAACGCATGTTTGGTTATTCAACTTTCACCGGAATGTGGGTGCAAGCCATTGGTCTATTTGCTCAAGCGACCTGCGCTCCTGAGTGTTGACTTCCAAGACTGTTCAATCAGAGATTACTTGTCTTGCACGTTGGTGGGGGTGCCGTAAAACAACGAGTAAAGTTCAAAACAAATAAGTTTCAAAATAAAAAAATAAGTTTCAAAATAAAAAAAAATAATAAAAAGGCATTTGATTGACTGTGTTTTCAAGTAAAAATATAGACGTTCATGTGACTTCATTTTATCATTCCAGAAAGTTTGTCTTCTTAGAGAAGCGAGTTGTCAAGAATAGGATGTTGGACAAATGGCCTCAGTTACCTTAAGAAAAAGGGGGGGTTGAATTAAGATGCAAAGACTATTCCCCAATTGAACTATCACTCTTTCTTTTTGGATTAACCTAGCACCCTTAACATGAATTACTCAAAAGACAAATCAAAATAAACTTCTTTAAAGCAAAAGATAAATAGCAATAAAAGAAGTTTAAAGGAAGAGAGGAATGCAAACTTGATTTATACTAGTTCGGCCACTTCCCGCGCCTACGTCCAGTCCTCAAGAAACCCACTTGAGATTTTCCACTCTCTTTGTAAAACTCCTTTTACAAAGTCTGAACCACACAGGGACAACCCTTCCCTTGTGTTCAAGAATCCTCTACAATAAGAGACTCTCAGTCTCTTAATCCCTTTTCAGAAGTAAGAAGAAGAGAAGAAGAAATCTCTCTTAAAAGGGATAGATTGTACAATGAAGACCAATCAAAATTCCTTATTGAATATGCAAGTGGTTGACCAAGGAATCTTTTTGAGAGGATAAGACAGTTCAGTTCAGAAAAACTCTTAATCTTTTGAGAGGATAAACTTTGTGGGCAATGAAAACTCTCTTTAAATTCGTGTTTCCAAGTCACCTTTGATGGCCATTCATAAACCATTTGAATAGATGTGACTCTTGGAAATTATTTTCTGAAAATCTCCTCTGGTAATCGATTACAAGACTTGTGTAATAGATCACAGGCTTTAAAATTTGAATAAATTGCTGGTAATCAATTACCATCCATGTGTAATCGATTACACATTATAAATTTTGAATTCAAATTTCTAGTGACTGTTATAAACATTTTCAGCTGCTGGTAATCGATTACCGGAGAGCAAATCTCAATTTGAAATGATAGAATTCTTTGGTCAAACCTTTTGTTTTTTCAATTTGGAAACTTCTTCCAAAAGATTCTAGAAATCAACTTGATCATATATCTTGACTTTCTTGGATTCTTGTCTTGAATAAAACTTAGAAGCACTTGATCCTTTAGCATCATCAAGACATCAAAACATCTTGCTTCTACATAGGAGTCATTTGACTTAATCCATCAGCTGAAAAATCCTTCAACTATTTCTCGTCCTTGGAAAATTCTTTTTGCAAGAATCAATTGCGTCTTTCATTCTTCCTCACTACGAGGTTGTGAAAACAAGACAACAATTGGTACCTCTAAGCCCTACACTGGGGCAATGAAAGGCCCCATGCATAAACCTCAAACGAACCTAGGGGCAGATTAGAAGTTCTCACTCAATAGGTTCCCAGCTACAAGGTCATGACGAAAGACAATGATTGGTACCTCAAAGCCTTACACTGGGGCAATGAGGGGCACCGTGCATGAGCCTCAAGTGAACATAGGGGCCGATCAAAAGTTCTCACCCATCGATGTTTTTAACAAAAAAAAAGGGGACAAACCCTAGGATTTCAATGGATTGATTAAACATCAAACGACTCCATTGCCGTCACTCCAAAATGGTCAAGTGACTAAATCAAAAAGAACATACACTCTGAGGGAGTTCCCGGAGAGATTTGCAAAAAGATAGGATGAGGTTGCATGAATTATCACCTTTTTCAAAAGGGCAGTCAATCTGTGTTTTCCAAAAAAAAAAAAAAAAAATTCAAATCAAAATCAAAATCACAAAATATGGAAAGAATGCCATGAACATTGTACAACTTTCCATTACATTGCATTGTTTCATATAAAGTCCGCATTTACCCAAATTTCACAACAAAGGTTGCATGCATTTGCATCCCTCAAAATCATGTTAACTACATAGATTCCCTACATCTAAATGTCCAAATCTTTTGAATTTGGGATGACCGGCTCTCTCGATGAGTCGATCTCTTGCATTCTCATAAGGATGGACCCTCGGGTACTAGTACCCTGGTCTTCAGAGGACTACACTCCTCGCCAACAGAGGCCTGCACGCCCTCACCTTAAGAGGACTGTGTGTCCTCACTTTCAGAGGACTGCATGTCCTCACCTTCAGAGGGCTACACGCCCTCGCCATCAGAGGACTGCGTGTCCTCACCTTCAGAGGGCTACACGCCCTCGCCATCAGAGGACTGCATGTCCTCACCTTCAGAGGGTTACACGCCCTCGCCATCAGAGGACTGCATGTCCTTACCTTCGTAGGGCTACACGCCCTCACATTTAGAGGACTACACGTCCTCGCCAACAGAGGGCTGCACGCCCTCACCTTGAGAGGACTACACGTCCTCGCCAATGTAGGGCTACACGCCCTCACCTTTAGAGGACTACACGTCCTCGCCAACAGAGGGCTGCACGCCCTCACCTTTAGAGGACTACACATCCTCGCCTTCAGAGGACTCCACGTCCTCACCTTGAGAGGACTACACGTCCTCGCCTTGAGAGGACTACACGTCCTCGCCTTGAGAGGACTACATGTCCTCACCATCAGAGGGCTGCACGCCCTCACCTCCAGAGGACTACACGTCCTCGCCTTGAGAGGGCTACCCGCCCTCGCCTTGGGTACTAGTTACCCTCACCTTCAGAGGACTACATGTCCTCACCTTCGTAGGGCTACATGCCCTCACCTTTAGAGGACTACACATCCTCGCCTTCAGAGGACTGCACGTCCTCACCTTGAGAGGACTAAACGTCCTCGCCTTGAGAGGACTACATGTCCTCACCATCAGAGGGCTGCACGCCCTCACCTCCAGAGGACTACACGTCCTCGCCTTGAGAGGACTACATGTCCTCACCATCAGAGGGCTGCACGCCCTCACCTCCAGAGGACTACACGTCCTCGCCTTGAGAGGGCTACTCGCCCTTGCCTTGGGTACTAGTTACCCTCACCTTCAGAGGACTACATGTCCTCACCTTCGTAGGGCTACACGCCCTCACCTTTAGAGGACCACACGTCCTTACCTTCAGAGGGCTACACGCCCTCGCCATCAGAGGACTGCATGTCCTCACCTTCGTAGGGCTACATGCCCTCACCTTTAGAGGACTACACGTCCTCGCCAACAGAGGGCTGCACGCCCTCACCTTGAGAGGACTACACGCCCTCACCTCCAGAGGACTATACATCCTTGCCTTGAGAGGGTTGCACGCCCTCACCTTTAGAGGGCTACGTGTCCTCATTTTCAGTGTGCTCCACATCCGCACCTTAAGAGAATTTAAGGTCCTCTATCCTTAAATGCTTAACCAAGACTTGCACTCCCGGTTAAGGGACCAGTAGTTTCCTTTTAACGGTTCCTGGGCCACCCCCTGATATTGGAGGACGGCCAACTGTGCGAGCACAACCAGAGAGGGAGGCTATCACACAGCTACTATGCATACCGGGGCAAGATTTCACCCGTGCCGCTGCAAAGAGACGAGTGCGGATCATGTGCACCAACATGACCACTCTTACACAGATATAGATGACATTTCTACTTAGCAACATTCTGCCCAGCGACCGCAATGCCAATCTCCCCCTCCAAAAGTATCAGTTGGTCTGTGTCGTCCCGACATGGGTAAGTATGCATATGGTTCAACTGATTTCTGATACCATCTATTGTTTGCAGGGATCGCACCCACAAAGACACCCAGTGGACCTGAAGAAGTCCAACAGGGCCCTTGGGTTTCCAGCTCTGGTTACGGGCCTCTGTCGGCCCTACAGGGCGCCCGTTCCCCCCAGCAAGTTCATGTCGTCGTGGCATAGTTCTAGGGAGTGCCTGTCGCCCCCAGCAAGGTCATCAGGTCCCCCCTACCAATCGAGCTTTCATCAAGAAGTTCTGCGTCTCCAGGCAGGCGCAGGGCGAAACACCACAGCAGCCTGGCGATGGCCGGCAGCGGGCAACAGACGCACCGCCATCACCTCTAGAGTTCACCTCTGCTCATCCACAAAAAGGTTTGAGTATTGCCTACACCACATGGCCGACCAATAGGCGACCAAGTCCAAAGCCAAAGGTAAGCAAAGTACTAGGTCAGTGACCGACAAGTCATAAGGCGTCCAGCTCAAGACGTTAAAGAAGCGCTAGTAGGAGGCAACCTAGTACCTTTTAAATTTCTGCCTGCTATTTGATCACTTTTTATAGTAGGACGCACCTAGTTGCTCATGATCCTTGGAATTTAAATAAAACAAGCGCAAGCTCGGAAGGTAGTCATACCTTACAAAACATATATATGTATGTTTAGGTAGTGAAAATACCTTAGATATGCATGTATGTAAACAAAAAAACACTTCACAAAATATATATATATATATATATATATATGTATGTTTAGGTAGAAAAATACCTTAGATATGCATGTATGTAAACAAAAAACACTTCACAAAATATATATATGTATGTTTAGGTAGAAAGATACCTTAGATATGCATGTATGTAAACAAAAAATACTTCACAAAATATATATGTATGTTTAGGTAGAAAGATACCTTGGATATGCATGTATATAGCAAAAATACCTTACAAAACATATATATGTATGTTTAGGTAGCAAGATACCTTGGATATGCATGTATATAGCAAAATACCTCATGAAAAAAAAAGAGAAGAAAAAAAAACAAACATGAAAAAGAAATAAACAAATAAAAAAAAAGAAGAAAAAAAGAGCGAAAAAAGAAAAATAAGTTGTCTAGCTGAAAAACCAACATGCTTTTGAAAAGAGATGACTTCCAACTTTTCTTTGAAGAAAAATTCGCTGATCATAGCTAGTTTTTGGAAAAAAAAATGTGTGTACACCTGAAGGGTGAATGCTGTGAAATTTTCCCGGACGCCCGAAATGGACTTGGATGAATGCACAAATGGATAAAAGAACATATTTTGGAAACATTGGGTTGACTAAAATAGAGGAAATGAATCCTGAGCCCTAGCATCACATGACCAAAAAAATTTGACACTTGAGTGTCCGCATAGGTGCATGCATGACCAGTTTTGCATAAAGTTTCCAAATCATCATTTTTGCATTTGTGTCATGGAAATAATGTGGGGCACCCCTTTTATCCTTGAGCCAAACCAAACCCCGACATGTATCATGTCTAGCCATTCTACAAACCTTGAGCCAAAATCATGACTCACTATAATCCTTACCCTCGGAAGCAAAAAAGGAAAGAAGGAAAATTTCCAATCAAAGAGAAAGCAAAAAGAAAAGAAAGGAAATTCCCAATCAAAGAGTGGGAGAAAGCAAAAAGAAAAGAAAGGAAATTCCCAATCAAAGAGTGGGAGAAAGCAAAAAGAAAAGAAAGAAAATTCCCAACCAAAGAATGGGAGAAAGTAAAAAAAGAAAGGAAAGAAAGTTCTTGATCAAAGAAACTAGAAGAAATGTGCAGAAAGGTCTTTTGACCAGACAATATCTGAACAATACAGAATTGTCACCAAATGAACAAAAGAAAGAAAAGGAAACCATGACCTAAAGTGGTCTTCTCCCTTTGATTACCAACCAAAATCCTGTGCGTCGGTGACTTGTTCGCCTCGCGCAAAACCAAAACAGAAAAGGAAAAGGCAAAAAAATAATCAAAAGCTGAAAAACTCCCCAAAAGAACCCATTCCCAAGGGAAGTCCTATTTGATCCATGATCACACATGTAATTTTTGATTTGATAGGAAATAATTTGCAAAGTCAAGTCATGACATATCTATGGTTCGGAATTAGGATGAAACACTTACCTGTGCGAGATTGATACACTTTGAGTGGATTTCTTCTATTTTTGTCGAACCCAGTGTTTCCTCTAAATGGTCATTTAGAAACGAAATGCTAACATCCAAAATCTCATTTATGGTTATGGGAGATTTCATCAGCAGACTCTCCTTCCCCGGTAGACGCATTGTTTTTCACTCAAAAAAGCATATGCTGCTCTAAATCAGTTGGAATATTTGTCTCTTTGCTAAAGCATGTTTGCATTTTAGTGGAGAAAACACCGAGACTTTTTCAAGTCTCACAAGTTATCCAGAACTACGTAGGTCTGAGTTCCTCATTGGAGGATACGTAGGAGCAAGAGCCTCGCTTTTGTCGACCACACCGCCTTTTGTTGCCATGACCCAAGAGCTGGTAGCCCGCGGAGACACCTTACGGTTATCCGCACCTCGAGTGTGATTGATAAGCAGAGGCCAATATGGTCATCTGCGCCCTTTCCGGAGATGTAGGCATCTTCTGGTGGAGACTTTTTCAAGTCTCACAAGTTATCCAGAACTACGTAGGTCTGAGTTCCTCATTGGAGGATACGTAGGAGCAAGAGCCTTGCTTTTGTCGGCCGCCCCATAATCTTTGTCATACTGACCCTGAGGTCATGTGACGTGCACCCCTTACGGTTATCCGCACCCTTGTATCATCCAGAGGCGGCGGGCCCGATGATACGCGGAAATACCCGAGTGGTTATCCGTATAAACATTCTTTTGCTATCTGTAAGACAGAACGCTTGATAGCATGCAGAGGCTGACATAGTCTTCTGCACCTTTTGTTCCTCCGGGAATAACAAGTCATTTACATGCGTAAATTTCATGGTCGCCCGCGACTCTCGTCAACCGAGAGGAGCGAAATTAGTGTCATACACTAATTTTCGTCCGGGGACCTTTGCTTGATGACATGCGACCTTTCTTTGGTCCTTGTGAGGTGCTTGGCACCCATCATTAGGCGATTTGAGAAATTCCGGGAACGACAAGTCATGGTCACCCGCGACTCTCGTCAACCGAGAGGAGCGAAATTAGTGTCATACCCTAATTTTCGTCCGGGGACCTTTGCTTGATGACATGCGACCTTTCTTTGGTCCTTGTGAGGTGCTTGGTACCCATCATTAGGCAATTTGTGAAATTCCGGGAACAACAAGTCATTTGCATGTAGAGATTTTATGGTCACCAGCGACTCTCGTCAAATCGAGAGGAACGAAATTAGTGTCTTATCTTTACTTCCCTTTTATCTCCAATAAAAGACAAGTAAAGAGGGGCAACTGTCATACCCTAATTTCGTCCGGGGACCTTTGCTTGATGACATGCGACCTTTCTTTGGTCCTTGTGAGGTGCTTGGCACCCATCATTAGGCAATTTGTGAAATTCCAGGACATGCCGGAAAACCAAAAAATATTGATGCACAATCCGTAAGTTTCCGTGACACACCGGAAATCAAATGGAAGCATCGTTGCATAATTAAGTGAGATTCCGTAACATTCCGTAAGTCAAAAAGGGGATGATTATGTAATCCGCAAGGTTCCGTAACATTACGGAAAGAAAACAAGTATCGTTACGAGATTCGTAAGTTTCCGTAACTTTACGAAAAAAGAATCACCAAAAAAGGTAAGGGGGGTGAACTTATCAAGATAGGGGTGTAAATAGCAATTCAAATCTAGGCCCTTCCAGAACATTTTGGAAGTTGGGTTGCTTAAGGAGGAAGCAACTGGGCGGCAAGCTCCTCCACGTTTTTGAAAAATGGTTTTCGGGGCTTCCGCGGCTTCCGTAATACTTCCGTAAAATTTCCGAAAACCTTGGGTAAGCATATTCCACTTAACATTGGTAAAAGGGAAGAGAAAAAAGATGAAAATCAAATTCGAAAACAGTTCCGTAAGGCTTCCGTAACTTTTCCGTAAAATACGAAAAGGGGGTGAACTTAGTAATTCGGGTGCGCTTAGAAATCTTCTTCATTAAGTCTTTGGGCGGCAAGCACCTCCTTTTTTTTCTATAAATAGGGGAGGGGGGAGCTGTTTCAAAATGTTCAAGACCCCTTTGGCTATGCATTTCGGCTATTTTGGGCAAAAAACACGTTTTCGTGAAGAAAAATCAAGTCGAAGTACTTCCGTAACGCTTCCTTAAGCGATTCTGTGGAAATTCTTCATCGTTCTTCGTCGTTCTTCACCGTTCTTCATCCGTTCTTCGTTCGTTATTCGTTCTTCAACGGGTAAGTTTTCGAATTCGAGACTTTCAATTCATTTCTTGTTTTGTGTACTTTCACTTTAATTTCGTTTACTTTCATTTTTCTTTTCTTCCGTTTTTAACGTGCTTTAACCATTTATTTAAGCCGTTTTCTCGTCTAATAAATGATAAAATGAATTTCAACCGATCATTTGTGTTGTAATCTCGTTTAATCACTGTTAAAACGAAATCTAACCGATCGTTCACGCTATAACCTCGGTTAAACCAAAAAAAGTAAAATAATAATAAAATAATCAAAATATCTTGAAAAATAATAATAAAATAATCAAAATATCTTTGAATAAAATAATAAAAAAAATCAATCGGACGTTTTTCTTTGGAAGTTTCCTTGAATGAATTGATTAATAACCAAAGTGAAACTAAGACTAAAATGAACTCACAAATCAAGTTTTTTTCCGAAAAATCACTAAAAACCGTTTTAAGGTCCAACGCCTTAAACGGTCCTCTTTGCTTTTATCGGTTAACATGGACCGTTCAAAAGCATAAAATCAACATGTAACTTTACCGCTTTTGCAAGAACTACGTAGGTCTGATTTCCTCATCGCAATTGAGGATACGTAGGAGCAAAAGCCCCGCTTTTGTCGACCACCCCAAGAGATCGTTAATGGTCCAAATGCCTTAACGTTTCTCTCCTTTCAAAAACAAGAGATCGTTAATGGTCCAATGCCTTAACGTTTCTCTCCTTTCAAAATCAAAAGACCGTTTAATGGTCCAACACCTTAAATGACCTTTTGTTCAAATAAAAAACATATTTTGCAAAAAAGACAAAAAACAAACTTAAACCAAACCCTTTGTTCCGAAAGAACTACGTAGGTCTGATTTTCTCATCCCAATTGAGGAATACGTAGGAGCAAAGGGAAACACCCTTGTCGACCACAAAAAGAGAAAAAATATAAAAAGGGTATAAAGGATATAAGGACATAAAAGGGAACGTAAAAATCAAAGTCATGTTTGCACATTCGATTAAAGGTTGTCGTCCCTTGTGACGGACGTGTGGGGTGCTAATACCTTCCCCGCGCGTAAATACAACTCCCGAACCTTTCACTTAAAAGTTCGTAGATCGCGTCTTTTCCGGTTTTTCCGACGTTTTCCTCAAATAAACGTTGGTGGCGACTCCGCGCGTATTCCTTTCGTGGAACACGCATCCCGCGAGTCACGCGTCGCCCTCCCGCCGAAGGGTAGGTTGCGACACACGCAGAGACTAACGTCGTCTCCTGCGCCCTTCGTCAATCGCGACCGACAAGCCCGTTGACACGCGGAGATTTACGTCATCTTTCGCGCTCACAAGATCTGTCATACTGACTTTTGAGTCACGCTGACGGGCGGAGATACCCGAGTGGTCATCCGTATAAACCTTTTTGCTATCTGTAAGACGAAAAGCCTGATAGCACGCAGAGACTAACGTCGTCTCCTGCGCCCTTCGTCAATCGCGGCCGACAAGCCCGTTGACACGCAGAGATTTACGTCATCTTCCGCGCTCACAAAATCTGTCATACTAACTTTTGAGTCACGCCGACGGGCGGAAATACCCGAGTGGTTATCCGTATAAACATTCTTTTTTGCTATCTGTATGATGAAAAGCCTGATAGCACGCAGAGACTAACGTCGTCTCCTGCGCCCTTCGTCAATCGCGGCCAACAAGCCCGTTGACACGCGGAGATTTACGTCATCTTCCGTGCTCACAAGATCTGTCATACTGACTTTTGAGTCACGCTGACGGGCGGAAATACCCGAGTGGTTATCCGTATAAACATTCTTTTGCTATCTGTAAGACAGAACGCTTGATAGCATGCAGAGACTGACATCGTCTTCTGCACCTTTTGTTCCCCCGGGGACAACAAGTTATTTGCATGTGGAGATGTTATGGTCACCCGCGACTCTCGTCAACCGAGAGGAACGAAATTAGTGTCTTATCTTTACTTCCCTTTTATCTCCAATAAAAGACAAGTAAAGAGGGGCAACTGTCATACCCTAACTTCGTTCGGGGACCTTTGCTTGATGACATGCAACTTTTGTTTGGTCCTTGTGAGGTGCTTGGCACCCATCATTAGGCAATTTGTGAAGTTCCGGGACATGCCGGAAATCAAAAGAAAATACTGATGCACAATCCGTAAGGTTCTGTGACACACCGGAAATCAAATGGAAGCATCGTTGCATAATTAGTGAGGTTCCGTAACATTCCGTAAGTCAAACGAGGGGATGATTATGTAATCCGCAAGGTTCCGTAACATTACGGAAAGAAAACAAGTATCGTTACGAGATTCGTAAGTTTCCGTAACTTTACGAAAAAAGAATCACCAAAAAAGGTAAGGGGGTGAACTTATCAAGATAGGGGTGTAAATAGCAATTCAAATCTAGGCCCTTCCAGAACATTTTGGAAGTTGGGTTGCTTAAAGAGGAAGCAACTGGGCGGCAAGCTCCTCCACGTTTTTGAAAAATGGTTTCCGGGGCTTCCGTAATACTTCCGTAAAATTTCCGAAAACCTTGGGTAAGCATATTCCACTTAACATTGGTGAAAGGGAAGAGAAAAAAGATGAAAATCAAATTCGAAAACACTTCCGTAAGGCTTCCGTAAATTTTCCGTAAAATACGAAAAGGGGGGTGAACTTAGTAATTCGGGTGCGCTTAGAAATCTTCTTCATTAAGTCTTTGGGCGGCAAGCACCTCCTTTTTTTCTATAAATAGGGGAGGGGGAGCTGTTTCAAAGTGTTCAAGACCCTTGGCTATGCATTTCGGCTATTTTGGGCAAAAAAACACGTTTTCGTGAAGAAAAATCAAGTCGAAGTACTTCCGTAACGCTTCCGTAAGCGATTCTGTGGAAATTCTTCATCGTTCTTCGTCGTTCTTCACCGTTCTTCATCCGTTCTTCGTTCGTTCTTCGTTCTTCAACGGGTAAGTTTTCGAATCCAAGACTTTTAATTCATTTCTTGTTTTGTGTACTTTCACTTTAATTTCGTTTACTTTGAGTTTTCTTTTCTTCCGTTTTTAACGTGCTTTAACCGTTTATTTAAGCCGTTTTCTCGTCTAACAAATGAATTTCAACCGATCATTTGTGTTGTAATCTCGTTTAATCACTGTTAAAACAAAATCTAACCGTTCGATCGTGCCGTAACCACGTTGGAAATAAAAAAAAGAGGTAAAATAATAATATAATAATCAAAAAAATATTTTTTAGTAAAGTAAAGCGAAAAATCAATCGGACGTTTTCTCTTTGGGATTTCTCATTCTTAATCGAATTGACTAATAACTAAGGTGAAACTAAGGCTAAAATCAACTCGCCTAGTCAAGTTCGTCCACAAAAATAGGTTTTTGAAAGTTTATCACTTCAATTTCTTATTAAGTAAAATGGGTCATTTTTAAGGTCCAACGCCTTAAAATGATCACCTTTCAAGTAAAAAGAATCACTTGATTCACGCATAAGAAAGAACTACGTAGGTCTGATT
Source organism: Glycine max (assembly GCF_000004515.6). Lineage (NCBI taxonomy): Eukaryota > Viridiplantae > Streptophyta > Magnoliopsida > Fabales > Fabaceae > Glycine > Glycine max. The sequence goes on along the minus strand of NC_038242.2, from coordinate 32,944,517 downwards.
TTCTCATCCCAATTGAGGAATACGTAGGAGCAAAGGGAAACACCCTTGTTGACCACAAAAAGAGAAAAAATATAAAAAGGGTATAAAGGATATAAGGACATAAAAGGGAACGTAAAAATCAAAGTCATGTTTGCACATTCGATTAAAGGTTGCCGTCTCTTGTGATAGACGTGTGGGGTGCTAATACCTTACCCGCGCGTAAATACAACTCCCGAGCCTTTCACTTAAAAGTTCGTAGATCGCGTCTTTTCCGGTTTTTTCGATGTTTTCCTCAAATAAACGTTGGTGGCGACTCCGCGCGTATTCCTTTCGTGGAACACGCATCCCGCGAGTCACGCGTCGCCCTCCCGCCGAAGGGTAGGTTGCGACACCGTGGTATTTCGACATCAAACAATATGTCGAGAATAAAGAATATCCACCAGGGATTGCCGACAATGAGAAAAGAACGTTAAGGAGATTGGCTTCTGGTTTCTTTGTGAGTGGTACCATCCTATACAAACGAAACCACGACATGACCCTCTTGCGATGCGTAGATGCCAAAGAGGCGAACTACATGATTGAGGAAATCCATGGGGGTTCATTTGGGACACATGCCAATGGGCATGCTATGGCCAGGAAGATCCTTAGAGCAGGTTATTACTGGCTCACTATGGAAAGCGATTGTTGCGCCTATGTAAGGAAATGCCATAAATGTCAAGCGTACGTGGACAATGTCAATGTTCCGCCACATCCTTTGAATGTCATGTCCTCCCCTTGGCCTTTTTCCATGTGGGGGACAAATGTCATTGGGTCCATCGAACCCAAAGCTTCGAACGGTCATCGCTTCATTCTCGTGGCGATAGATTATTTCACCAAATGGGTCGAACCAGCTTCTTATACCAATGTCACGAGGAGTGTGGTGGTCAGGTTCATAAAGAAGGAACTGATTTGTCGATACAGACTCCCTAGGAAGATCATTACTGACAATGGCACCAATCTGAATAACAAAATGATCCAGGAAATGTGCGAGGATTTCAAAATCCAGCATCATAACTCCACCCCCTATCGGCCAAAGATGAACAGGGCTGTGGAGGCTGCAAATAAAAATATTAAGAAGATTATTTAGAAGATGACGGTGTCATACAAAGATTGGCATGAGATGTTGCCTTTTTCCCTGCATGGATATCGAACCTCGGTACAAACTTCTACTGGGGCAACGCCGTATTCCTTGGTTTATGGGATGGAAGCGGTACTCCCATTTGAGGTAGAGGTCCCTTCCCAGAAGATACTAGCGGAATCAGGCCTAGAAGAATCAGAGTGGGCTCAAACACGCTACGACCAACTCAACCTTATTGAAGGTAAGCGTTTGACAGCCATGAGCCATGGGCGCCTGTATCAACAAAGGATAAAGAACATGTTTGACAAGAAGGTACGCCCGCGCAAGTTCAATCAGGGGGACCTTGTCCTTAAAAAGATATCCCATGCTGTTAAAGATAACCGAGGGAAGTGGGCCCCGAATTACGAAGGACCTTTCGTTGTGAAAAGGGATTTTTCTGGGGGGGCTCTGGTGCTCACCAACATGGATGGCGAGGAGCTACCATCGCCCGTGAACTCCGATGTCGTTAAGCGATATTACGCTTGAAATCAGAGGCAATGGAGGAAACCGCTACATGTTCTTTTTATTTTTGTGTTTGTGTTCTTTTTGGTTTCCTCCAGGGATTCCTGACCGCTGTAATTGTCTCGTAACAGTACTTTAAAAGAAGAGAACATGGGTCTAAGGCTTCAGTCCTCACTTTGGTTTTAAACCATGTGCAGTTTGTAATAACCTGAGCCTTTTTGCTCAGTTCATGGGGTGCCCCAAGCGCTTAATTAAAACTGAACCTAACCAGCTTTCACTAAGAAGATTATTGCATTTGAAAACATTCATGCATACGCATACGCATACATATTTTGTGATAACAGGGGCAGAATCATCTTAGGCAACGGTCAGAGGTCGAGACAAGGTCAAAGGCAGAAACCAATCAAGGTAAGATGACGACGCGGTCACGATTTGCCATGCATTGTTGTTTCCTACTTTCAGGTACTTTGGGACGGACGCAATGAGAGGCTAGGGTCACGACCAATAGGTCGTCATCCTTTGCTTAGCCCGGGACAAATGGAAAGTGTCACTACGAAGCAGCCTAGTATCCTTTAAAATCTCCAGTAATTATTGTTGTCGTGTCTATAAAGTAAGTATTAGATGCCTAATCTACCATGAGGGGTTTCGAGTAAGCGAACGCTGACCCCTAGGAGTCTTACTTGTTTCACCAAAAAAAAATGCAGGTTAGCTCGCATGGGCGAGCAACCCCTGTACCAAAATGGTTAAAAAGGGGGAGGGGGAAGGTTTCTGCACTCAAAAACTTCCCCCCTCATTCAAAAAAGAAAGCTCACGGGACTCACGGATTTGGCAACCCTTAGGTTACCATTTTTTGCATTTTTGATTCCGTTTTTCTCTATTATTCGTCTCCAACAAGTAAGTACCTCATTCTTGGGCTCTCTAGCTTTCCATTGATGTATTTTGGTGCTCTAAATTGCATGTATTTGCTCAAAAACGTGAGGGATTTATCCTCAAATTGTTGCTTGTTTTTGTTGAATTGAGGGGTTGTAAGGGATGGCCTTAGGCCTAGGGTGCGTTCTGAAGCAATGGGGCATGCCACATTGCCCCCACTCTCTTGCTATTCATGCCTAAACATGCGCCCACCAAGTGCTCGGTGAAATGCCTCAATGACATATGGGCATGATTTTGTGAACTTTGGATTGTGGGGCTGTTTTATATATATAAGGACAACACATAGAGGTTAAAATGAGTGCCCGAATGCGATTCTAAGCCCAGGAACCCAAGCTTTTAATCTCAATACAAGGAAGCATGACTTACGTCTAGGAATATAAGTTTTGGTTTTAAATGTAAAAAGGCATGAATATTAGGACATGTTTGAGAGGTTTTTGATTAGGATTTTAATTTGGCTGCCCCATGAGGAATACCTTGCACCTAGGTAGCATGGAAATGCCATGCGAAGTGTGTGAATATATGGCATAAAAAAATACCTTGCAAAGTGTGAATGTATAGCAAATAAATGCATTTCAAAAAAATGTGTATTAGGTAGCAAAAGAAGCCTTCCAAAAAATGTGTATATATAGGAAGTAGCATGAAAAGGTTTGTCAAAAAATATGTACATGGATATGTATCGTAAAATGCTTCTCACAAATTTTTATGTGCGCAAATGCGTATGTGTCATAAAATAGCACGGCCCCAATATGATTATTTTATAAAGTGCATTGTTGACACTCGCGCCATATGAAGTGTTGTTTGGCTCTTGTTTGTAATGATTGGTATATTTCTTGTAAACTAACTTTCCAAATGTTGTCCTCACAGGAAATGCCACCGAGGAAGCTCTCCGCAAAGAGATCTAGGAGGGACGCCGTGGCCGAAGGAACCAGCGCCGCTCCTGAGTTTGACAGCCATCGTTTCAAGAGCGCAGAGCACCAGCAGCGTTTCGAGGCCATCAAAGGATGGTCGTTCCACCGAGAGAGACTCGTCCAGCTCAGGGACAATGAGTACACAGATTTTCAGGAAGAGATAGCTCGCTGGTGTTGGACGTCGCTAGTCACTCCCATGGCTAAGTTTGACCCGAATATAGTCCTAGAGTTTTACTCTAATGCTTGGCCCACGGAGGATGGCGTGCGGGACATGCGGTCATGGGTAAGGGGCCAGTGGATTCCTTTTGATGCAGACACCCTCAGCCAGTTCCTGGGTGACCCGCTAGTGTTAGAGGAGGGCCAGGAGTGCGAGTTTAGTCAGAGAAGGAACTAAGCAGATGGATTTGACGAGGAGGCCATCGCCTAACTGTTATGCATACCGGGTCAGGATTTTTCCCGAACCGCTGCCGGGAGGCGGGTGCAGATCATGCGCACCAGCATGACCACCTTGACTCAGATGTGGATGACGTTGCTACTCAGCAACGTCCTGCCCAGCGATCATAACTCCGACCTCCCTCTGCCGAAGTGTCAGCTGGTGTATGCCATCCTGACACGGATGAGCGTCCATGTGGCTCAGTTGATCGCTGACGCCATTTATTTATTTGCAGGTATGCCACCTACTAGGCACCCTCTAGACCCAGATAAGTCTAACAGGGCTCTGGGTTTTCCAGCATTGATTCGACCGCCGATCACCCGGGCCTTCATTGAGAAGTATTGCATGCCTAGACAGGCGTAGGGTGATGCACCGCAGGCCACAGACACACTGCCACCACCTCATCAGGCAGATCCAGCTGGGACATTTGGCATGGAGCGGTATTTACAGCACTTGGTTTTCCAGCAGGCGGCCAACCACAGGGGGCAGGTGCAGATACATGAGTGTCTCTACCAGCTCAGCCTCAGTAAGCAGAGCCAAGGTTTCGCTCCTTTTGCGGGCCCTACTCCAGATTAGTTCAGGGCTGAGGTTGCATGGCCCAGAGATTGCCCTGAGGCTCAGGCAGGGGAGGCGCCCGTAGAGGCTCCCGACGATGCAGAGGAGGCCCGCATGGATGAGGAGATGTCGGATTTACTCGGTTTCTTGGGAGGGAGTGGAGCCACATGACCAGGGAATCCCCAGATTCATATTCTCTTTTATGTTTCCTCTTTTATCTGTTACATATCATTTTATTTTTATAACTTGAGGGACTAATGTTTGTTTTGTTTTGATTGTCTCTTGTTTTGTGCATACATGTTGTTTGGTGTCGCAACGTGCCCTTCGCAGGCGAGCGAGGGCGAGGCTCACGGATGCGCTTTCCAAAGGAGGAAAGGTGCACGGAGTCGCCACCAACGTTTATTTGTGGAAAACGTCGGGAAAACCGAAGGAAACCGGTCAAAATGAGAATTCTAAGTTCGGGAGTTGTATTTACGCTTGAGGAAGGTATTAGCACCTCTTACGTTTGTCTCGAAAGACAACAGCCTTATTTCTAGAATTGTGGAATTGTGTTACCTTAACTTTTATTTCTTTTTATTTTTTGAGGTCGACAAAAGCGGGGCTTTTGCTCCTACGTACCCTCCTTTGGAGAGGAAATCAGACCTACGTAGTTCTTCCTTAAGCGTGAATCGAGTGATTCTTTTTACTTGAAAAGTGATCATTTTAAGGCATTGGACCTTAAAAATGATCCATTTTACTTGGTAAGAAAACTGAAATGATAAATTTTCAAAACCCTATTTTTGTGGACGAGCTTGACTAGGCGAGTTGATTTTAGCCTTAGTTTCACTTTAGTTATTTAGTCAATTCAATTAAGAATGAGAACTCCCAAAGAGAAAACGTTCGATTGATTTTCCGCTTTACTTTACTAAAGAAATATTTTTTTTTTGGTTATTATATTATATTTTACCTCTTTTTTTTATTTCCAACGTGGTTACGGCACGACCGAACGGTCGGAATTCATTTTAACAAAAATTACCGGATGATACAATTCAAACGATCGGTGGAAATTTATTTTATTTTTACATTAAGCGAGGAATGACTTAAATAAATGGCTTAAGCACGTCAAAAGGCGGTATAAAAAGTAAATGAAAACGAGAATGAAAGTACATGAAACGCAATGTGGACCACCACGGGTTCATAGAATGAATTGAAAAACTTGATTTGAGGTACTTACCCGTTGAAGATCGAAGAACAATGAAGAACGAATGAAGAACGCCGAAGAACGGTTGAAACCTTTTGCGAAATTCTTCACGGAAACGTTACAGAAGCGTTTTGGAAGCGCCTCGGCTTAGATTTTCTTCACGGAAACAATTTTTCCAAGCAAATTCGAAAGAGAGAGAAGTGCCTAAGGGGCTGAACCTTTTTCTTCTTCACTTCCTCCCCTATTTATAGCAAAATAGGGGAGATGCTTGCCGCCCAGCTCGCCCAGGCGAGCCAGGTTGCTTCCTACAGAAGAAACAACCTTCTGGAAGGCCCAAGTGGGCCTGATTGCTATTTACATCCCCCATTTTACTAAATGCACCCCCCTTTCTATTTTTTGTAATTCTTTTTCCGTAACGTTACGAACCTTTACGAATTTCGTAACGATACTTATTTTCCTTCCGCAAGGTTACGAATACTTACGGATTATGTATTTACTCCTTTTTTACCTTTCGAAGAAGTCACGGAAACTTACGGATTGCGCAAAAACACCTTTTTTCGACTTCCGCCACATTACAGAATTTCACGGAACACGCAAGCCTGCTTCCTTTCGATTTCTGAGACGTCTCGGGACTTCATTTATTGCATGTCATCAAGTAATAATCCTCGGACGAAATTAGGGTATGACAGTTGCCCCTCTTTACTTACCTCTCATCGGAGATAAGAGGAAAGCAAAGATAGGACTGATTTCGTCCGTCCTGCCCTTTTCGCAATGACGACTCTCATCTCTACTTCTTCTTTTTTTTCTTCTGCACAAAACAAAATACAAACAACAACCAGAACAACAAATATAATACAGATATACACATACTTGGCGAAGGAACCGATCTGGAAAACAACAGAATAACGTGCTTCCCAGTCACCAGAAGCTTCGCACTTGATAAGGGAGAACACATGAACAGCGCTAGGCAATGACATTCATGGTGCTCCGAACAAAGGTGGAGTATGGAGGATTGCCTTGAGGGTCCGCACTTAGGCAATCATGAAACTGAGCTCCAAACTCGAAAGTGGAGGACACATGAACAGCCCTAAACAAGAACATTCATGTGGCTCTGGAAAAGGACGAGAATGGAGGATTGCCTTGAGGTTCCTCTCTTAGGCAATCATGGAATACAGCTCCAATACTCGAAAATGGGGAACACATGAACAGCCCTAAGCAATAACATTCATGTGGCTCCGGAAAAGGACGAGAATGGAGGATTGCCTTGTGGTTCCTCTCTTAGGCAATCATGGAATACAGCTCCAGATTCGAAAATGGAGGACACATGAATGACAACGCAATTCACTCACGCGGCTCCGGAAAAGGATGAGAATGGAGGATTGCCTTGAGGGTCCACACTTAGGCAATCATGAAACTGAGCTCCAAACTCGAAAGTGGAGGACACATGAACAGCCCTAAACAAGAACATTCATGTGGCTTTGGAAAAGGACGAGAATGGAGGATTGCCTTGAGGTTCCTCTCTTAGGCAATCATGGAATACAACTCCAGACTCGAAAATGGAGGACACGTGAATGACAACGCAATTCACTCACGCGGCTCCGGAAAAGGATGAGAATGGAGGATTGCCTTGAGGGTCCTCTCTTAGACAATCATGGAACACAGCTCCAGACTCAAAAGTGGAGAACACATGATCAGCCCTAAGCAATAACATTCATGTGGCTCCGGAAAAGGACGAGAATGGAGGATTGCCTTGAGGTTCCTCTCTTAGGAAATCATGGAATACAGCTCCAGACTCGAAAATGGAGGACACGTGAATGACAACGCAATTGACTCACGCGGCTCCGGAAAAGGATGTTGGCGGGACCGAACGGTCCACCGGGTCTTTCCACTTAAAAGGATAACATGCTTTTTGCAAAGAAAAATAAATCATTCGCGAGAGCACCACGTCTGAGAGAAACAATATACTTGCGCCAAGGGTAATCTTCCTTGTAACCGAGAATGAAGGGTAGGATGTCAACTTCTAGCTTTCAAACAAACACGCAGGGGAAACATGGGGCTAATCTGAAAATAAATCACTCATGGTGTATAAAACTCACAAGGCAAGTGTCTTATCCTATTCCCAAACCAATAACTGCACCATGACTCTATTTTGCCCGCGACTTCCTATCGAATCATAGATCAAACGTACGATCACGTACCAATAGGATTTTCTCGAGGTCAGCGTTTTTGGAGAGGAAGCTGGGTGTTTCGGTTTTTTCCTCTTTGTTCATGTGGGGTGGAATATTGCTAGTCAAGAATGATTCTGAGTGGCAATCTGGCTTTGGGGACTTTCTATCCTCTTTCTTTCATTGATCGAGAATGGCTTCTTTTCCCTTTTTGCTTCCTTTCGATCTTTGATCGGGAATCCTTCCTTTTCTTTCTTTTGTTCTTTTCTTTATTTTCATCTTTTTCTTTTTTTTTCTTTCTTTCCATTTCTTCCTTCTCTTTCTCTTCACCTTTCCTTCCCCATCTCTTTCTTTGGGAAATCGGGTTTTAACATTCCATTTGCTCTCCCTTAAGGAGATTTCACCGTCCTTTGCTTCAGGGGAAAGGAGGAGGATTCTTTTGATAGGCCAAGGTTCAAAGAGGTCTAAGGTTGTGTCTCAATGGGATCTTTTATCGTGGGAACCCCAATCTTGATATCTGGGGCGAGACAAATTTGGGGGTCAAGGTGTCGCTCTCGGCCCGAACTTCCGTATTATTCCATAAGGCACGCGTGACAATGATGATTTGAAAACAACGTGCAAAATCAGTCATGGCTACAGCCAGGGGGGCACTCAAGCATCCCGTTTATGGCATTGTGACACTACGGTCTGGAATTTACACAGACAAACCCAACGTTTCCAAATTATGTTCTTTCATCAGTTCAATGCATTCATCCATCCTTATCTCGGTTCATTCTGGAAAATAAACTCTTAGCATCGGTCCCTTGTTTCCAGAAGATGCGTTTGCTCTTTACGAATGATTCATACTTCTTAACTACAACATGTCGATCTTTGCGGTCTCTTTCTTTTTACTTTTTGTTTTATTTTTAAATATGTTCACTAAAACTATACACTTGTGGTTCTTTATGAGGAAAATCTTTCTTTGTACATCTATATTTTTATACACGACAAACTGTTTCTGTACACGCACTAGAATTCTTCCTTTTCACGTCACACGGTCTATATACAAACCCTACTTACATTCAAAGATTTTTTTCATTTTTCCCAACACACACTTATGGTTCACACAAAGGTTTCTTCATATACACTCGTTGCTTACACACACAAGGATTCCTTTCCGTGCATCCTTTACACACAAAGATCTTCTATACACATTTTCCTTTTACATACATGTATAAATAAAAACCTTTTTCTTTTCTTTATGAACATGACTTTTATTCACAGCGCTTCTTTCTTGAGGATTTTTGGTTCATTTTATTTTATTTTTTAGGACGACGTTCCTAAATGAAAAACTCTACAACGTTCCGGAACTTCAACAAACACTATTGACAACAACGAAACAAGTACCGATGGAACAACTCAAATGATATGTATGTACAAAACAAAAGTCAAAACATGAAACAAACTTCAGTCCCTTAGTCAAACAAAAGATAACATACAAATGATAAATGACGGAACATACGAATTTGGGGATCCCACGGTCATGTGACTCCGCATGCCCCCGGACTCTTGGGTCACGGTAACAAAAAGTGGGGTGGTCGACAAAAGCAGGGCTTTTGCTCCTACGTATCCTCAATTTGTGATGAGGAACTCAGACCTACGTAGTTCTTGACAACTGTGAGACTAAAAATAGTCTCGGTGTTTTCTTCACCAAAATGCGAACATGCTTTAGTAAAGAGACAAAACTTCTAACTGATCAGAGCAACATATGCTTTTTGGATGAAAAACAATGTGTCTATCGAGGAAGGAGAGTATGCTGATGAAATTTCCTCATAACCATAAATGAGATTTTGGATGTTAGCACTTTGTTTCTAAACGACCATTTAGAGGAAACACTGGGTCCATCAAAGATAGGAGAAAATTACTCAAAGTGTATCAATCTCACACAGGTAAGTGTTTTATCCTAATTCCGAACCATAGATATGTCATGACTTGATTTTGCAAATCATTTCCTATCAAATCAAAGATTACATGCGTGATCATGGATCAATAGGACTTATTTTGGGAATGGTTTTTAGGTGGGGAATTTGGCTTTGAGTGTTTTTGCCTTTTCCTTTTCTGTTTTTGTTTAGTGCATGGCGAGAAAGTTGCTAGCGCACAGGATTTTGGTTGGCAATCAAAGGGAGAGGGCCACTTTGGGTCGTGGTTTCCTTTCTTTTTTGTTTACTTGGTGACAATTCTGTACTGTTCAGACATTGTCTGGTCCAAAGACCTTTCTGCATATTTCTTTTGTTTTCTTCTGATCCTTCATCGAGAATTTTTCTTTCTTCTTTTTTTTTTCTCCCACTCTTTCATTGGGAATTTTCTTTCTGTTTTGCGTCTTCTCCCTTTCTTGGATTGGGAATTTTCTTTTCTTTTTGTGTCTTCTCCCTTCCTTGGATTGGGAATTTTCCTTCTTTTTTTTGTGTCTTCTCCCTTTCTTGGATTGGGAATTTTCCTTCTCTTTGTGTTTTCATCCGAGGGTAAGGATTATGGTGAGTTAGGATTTTGGCTCAAGGCTTGTAGAACGGCTGGTCATGATACATGTCAGGATTTGGCCAGCGGTCCGGGGATAAAGGGGATGTCCCCACATTATTCCCATGATACACATGCAACAAATGATGATTAGGAAATTTTATGCAAAACTGGTCATGCATGCACCCATGTGGACACTCAAGCATCAAGTTTTTGTGGTCATGTGACACTAGGGCTCAGGATTCATTTTCCCTACTTAAGTCAACCTAGTGTTTCCAAAATATTTTTTTTTTTTAATTCATCCGAGTCCATTTTGGGCGTTCGGGAAAATTTTCACAGCACTCACCCTTCAGGTGTATACACATTTTTTCAAAAACTAGTTATGATCAGTGAATTTTTCAAAGAAAAGCTGGAAGTTATCTCTTTTCACAAGCATGTCACTTTTTAGCTAGACAACCTTTATTATTATCATTTTTTTTCTTATTCTTTTCTTGCTCGCTCTCTTTTTGCTCTCTTTTTTTCCATGAGGTATTTTGCTACCTAAACATACGTATATTTTTGTGAAGTATTTTGCTATATACATGCGTGTCCAAGGTATCTTGCTACCTAAACATACATATATATATTTTGTGAGGCATGACTACCTTCCGAGCGTGTGCTTGTTTTATTTAAATTCCTAGGATCATGAGCAACTAGGTGTGTCCTGCTATGACTTGAGAAACAAAAAGTGATCAAATAACAAGCAGAGATTTAAAAGGTACTAGGTTGCCTCCTAGTAGCGCTTCTTTAACGTCTTGAGCTGGACGCGCGATGGCTTGTTGGTCACGGACCTAGTACTTTGCTTACCTTTGACTTTGGACTTGGTCGGCCATAGGTCGTAAGCAACGCTCTAACCTTTTTGTGGATGAGCTGAGGTGAACTCTAGAGGTGATGGCGGTGCGTCTGTTGCCCGCTGCCGGCCATCCCCAGGCTGTTGTGGTATTTCGCCCTATGCTTGCCTGGGGACGCAGTACTTCTTGATGAAAGCTTGATTAGTAGGGGGCCTGATGCCCTTGCTGGAGGTGACGGGTACTCCGTAGAACTGACAGAGACCCGTAATTAGAGCTTGACAACTCCAAGACCCTGTTGGACTTCTTCGGGTCCACTGGGTGTCCTGCAGGCGCGATCCCTGCAAACAATAGATGAAATCAGAAATCAGTTGAGTAATGTGCATACTTACCTATGATGATGTGACCATGCCGGGGGGAACGAGCACCCTGTAGGACTACAGAGGCCCGTAACCAGAGCTGGAAACCCCAGGGCCCTGTTGAACTTCTCCGGGTCCACTGGGTGTCTTTGTGGGTGCGATTCCTGCAAACAATAGATGGTATCAGAAATCAGTTAAACCATACGTATACTTACCTATGTCACGATGGCATGACCTCGCTGGGGGAACGAGCACCCTGTGGGACTGACAGAGGCCCGTAACCAGAGCTGGAAACCCAAGGGCCCTGTTGGACTTCTTTGGGCCCACTGGGCGTCTTGTGGGCGCGATCCCTGCAAACAAAAGATGACATCAGAAATCAATTGAACCATGTGCATACTTACCTATGTCATGACGGCACAGACCAACCGGTACATCTGCAGGGGGAGATTGGCATTGTGGTCGCCGGGCAGAATGTTACTAAATAGCAACGTCATCAATATCCATGTAAAAGTTGTCATGTTGGTGCGCATGATCCAAACTCGTCTTTTTGTAGCGACACGGGTGAAATCTTGCCTCGGTATGTATAGTAGACGCGTGATAGCCTCCCTCTCTGGATGTGCTCGCACAGTTGGTCACCCTCCAATATCAGGGGGTGACCCGGGAACTGATAAAAGGAAACTACTGGCCCCTTAACTGGGAGCGCAAGTCTTGGTGAAGCATCTAAGGGCAAAGGACCTTATATTCTTCTAAGGTGTGGGTATGGAGCACACTGAAAATGAGGACACGTGGCCCTCTAAAGGCGAGGGTGTGCAGCCCTCTGAAGTTCAGGACGTGCCGCCTTTTGAAGGCGAGGGAGTGTAGTCCTATGATGGCGAGGACGTGCAGTCCTCTAAAGGTGAGGGCGTGTCGCCCTTTGAAAATGGGGGACATGTAGTCCCTGATGGCGAGGACGTGTAGTCCTCTAAAGGCGAGGACGTGTAGTCCTCTGAAGGTGAGGGCGTGTAGCCCTACAAAGGTGAAGGTATATGACCCTTTGACGACGAGGACTTGTAGTCCTCTAAAGTTGAAGACGTGTAGTCCTCTGAAGGCGAGGGCGTGCGGCTCTCTGAAGGTGAGGACGTGTAGTCCTCTGATGGTGAGGACATGTAGCCCTCTGAAGAAGATAGGTACTAGTACCCAAGGGTCCACCTTTATGAGAAAACAAGAGGTCGGCCCATCGAGAGGGCCGGTCATCCAACAAGATTGGACACGAGATGTAGGAAATCTATGCAATTAACATGATATTTAGGGATGCAGACGCATGCAACCTTTGTTGTGAAATTTGGTAACGCTGACCCCATATGAAACAATGCAATGCAATGGAAAATTGCACAATGTGCATGACATTCTTTCCCTATTTTGTGATTTTGATTTTGATTTAATCTTTTTGGAAAACACAGATTGACTGTCCTTTTGAAAAAGGTGATAATTCATGCAACCTTATCCTATCTTTTGCAAATCTCTCCGGGAACTCCCTCAGAGTGTATATTATGGTTGATTTAGTCACTTGACCATTTTGGAGTGATGGCAATGGAGCCGTTTGACGTTTAATCAATCTATTGAAATTTCAGGGTTTGTCTCCCCCCCTTTTTTCTTGTTTAAAAAACATCGACGAGTGAGAACTTTTGATCTGCCCCTATGTTCACTTGAGGCTCATGCACGATGCCACTCATTGCCCCAGTGTAAGGCTTTGAGGTACCAATTGTTATCTTTCGTCATGACCTTGTAGCTGGGAACCTATCGGGTGAGAACTTCTAATCTGCCCCTAGGCCCGCTTGAGGTTTTTGCATGGTACCTTTCATTGCCCCAGTGTAAGGCTTTGAGGTACCAACTGTTGTCTTTCGTCATGACCTTGTAGCTGGGAACCTATCGGGTGAGAACTTCTAATCTGCCCCTAGGTTCGTTTGAGGTTTATGCATGGGGCCTTTCATTGCCCCAGTGTAGGGCTTAGAGGTACCAATTGTTGTCTTGTTTTCACAACCTCGCAGTGAGGAAGAATGAAAGATGCAGTTGATTCTTGCAAAAAGAATTTTCCAAGGATGAGAAATAGTTGAAGGATCTTTCAGTTGATGGATTAAGTCAAATGACTCCTATGTAGAAGCAAGATGTTTTGATGTCTTGATGATGCTAAAGGATCAAGTGCTTCTAAGTTTTACTTAAGACAAGAATCCAAGAAAATCAAGATATATGATCAAGTTGATCTCTAGAATCTTTAGGAAGAAGTTTCCAAATTGAAAATACAAAAGGTTTGACCAAAGAATTCTATCATTTCAAATTGAGATTTTCTTTATGGTAATCGATTACCGGCAGTTGAAAAATGTTTATCACAGTCACTAGAAATTTGAATTCAAAATTTATAATGTGTAATTGATTACCAGAGGGGATTTTCAGAAAATAATTGCCAAGAGTCACACGTATTCAAAATTTTTTTATGAATGACCATCAAAGGTGACTTGGAAACACGAACTTAAAGGGAGTTTTCATTGCCCAAAAAGTTTTATCCTCTTAAAAGATTAAGAGTTTTTCTGAACTGAAATATTTTATCCTCTCATAAAGATTCCTTGGTCAACCACTTGCATATTCCATAAGGAATTTTGATTGATCTTCATTTTACAATCTATCTCTTTTAAGAGAGATTTCTTCTTCTCTTCTTCTTATTTCTAAAAAGGGATTAAGAGACCGTGGGTCTCTTGTTGTAGGGGATTCTTGAACACAAGGGAAGGGTTGTCCCTGTGTGCATCATTAATCCGAAAAGAGAGTGAAAGTTTAATTGGGGAATAATCTTCATATTTTAATTCAACCCCCATTTTTCTTAAGTTAACTGAGGCCATTTGTCTAACATCCTATTCTTGATAACTCACTTCTCTCTAAAAAGACAAACTTTCCGGAATGATAAAATGAGGTCATATGGACGTCTTGAAAGCACAGTCACTCAAATGCTTCTTTTTTTTTTCTTTTTGAACTCTTTTTTTTTTATTTTATTTCTCAAACTTATTTGTTTTGAACTTTATTTGTTATTTTACGGCAGCCCCACCAACGGTCTTGGAAGTCCCAAACTCAGGAGCATAGGTCGCTCGAGCAAACTGACCAATGGCTTGCACCCACTTCCGGTGAAAGTTGAAAATCCTGATGAGTCATCAGAGACATCTAACAACAACTTTCAAAATTGCCCCATGTGTGGCATCTCTTGTCAATGTCAGGATTTACACGCGATTCTCCTCAAATTTCAGCCAGCCCATATCAATTAGACCTTGCACCTTACGCTTCAGAGCCCTACAATGCTCAATGGAACGCCCCGGGGCTTCTCCGTGACAAGCACACGTTGCGTTCGAGTCGTATTCTCGGAAAAATGGAGGTTGATGAACCTTGGTTGGGGTTATGGCTACCATTGAATTATCAAGTAGACATGGGAGCAAGTCAGCATAAGACACTGAAATTGGGGTGAATTCTAAGGCTTTCTCGCTGCAAAATTCATTTCTTGGTTGGTGTTTTGGTTTACGCTAAGGGTGGTGTTTGTCATTGGAAGTGCGGTAGGTAGGCTTTGTGGTTGATTTTAGGGATGGCCTTTGTGGATAACTGGGCGGTGGGTAAGGAGAAGGTTTGTTATTGGCTGAGTAATGACATTGTTGGGTTGGTGGGAAACTTGGCTATATTGGAATGGCAGTCACAACATGGGCTTCTACTTCATCCTCACCCTCTTCATTTGCCTCAGTTTTCTCAATTGTCCAAGCAAGATGACTAAATTTTCCTTTTTTCAGACCCGCATCGATCCTTTCACTGGCAAAGACCAGATCCGCAAAGCTTTGAAGGTGCGTAGTCCACCATTTTCCCTAGTAGAATACTGGTAATGTGTCTACTATCATTGTCATCGTTTTTTTCGTCATTGAGGTGCCACTTGAGTTGCCAGGTTCTCCACCTTTGGGCGTATTCTTTGAAAGATCCGTGCCCCTTTTTTTGCACATATTTTGTAGTTGCATCCTATCTGAAGCCATTATACCGACACAGCCTAATGAAGGCAACCATTAGGTCCTTCCAAGAATGGACTCGAGAAGGTTCCAAGTTAGTGTACCAGGTAACAGCTACCCTAGTAAGACTTTCTTGGAAGGAATGTATCAGCAATTCCTCTTTTTTTGTGTATGCCCCCATCTTCCGACAATACATCTTTAGATGGTTCTTGGGGCAAGTAGTCTCATTGTACTCGTCAAAGTCCAGCACCTTGAACTTGGGAAGGGTGATGATATCGGGTACTAGGAACAACTCTTCTAGGTTAGCAAAGGCATAATCTTCACCTCCTTCAATGGCCCTGAGCCTTTCCTCTAGATGATCCAACTTTCCCATTTCTGCCATAGCATGAGGGTCTTTACTTGTCGTGGAATGCAAGAGGTGTAGTTGTGGGTGATACTGAGGGCCCTCCAAAGGGTTTTGTAGGGGTATACCACCAACTGCTTGCCCTTCAGTGGCATATCCGAGCCAAGGCTCGAAGTCGGCTAAATTGTGATGGGGAATTTCATGTGTCTCCCCCACGGTTTAAGAGACATGTGCATGATCAGTTTGGGGTTGCTGGCTCTTAATGGGTATAGGAGTGGAGTTATTGACATTCTTATTGGGAGTGTACACCACATTGGGTGGCGTATAGTTGAGAGGCAAGCCATATGGCGGGAAGGCGTGCTCGTTTTGAATTTGCACATCATGGGGGCCGCCCATACTTCCCAAATCTTTGCCTACCATATCTGAGGTTGGATGATTCATTGATGCCGGATGGGGACGTCGGGTTCACCTTAGCAACAACGCTGGTAGCGGCAATTGCAACCGCATTGGCTTCCATTATCTTCTTCACGCTCATCATGGCCTCCATCATTGTGGCCATTTTCTCTTTAATGGCCTCCATGTCGGCCTTCATCTTCTCTTGTATCTCCTCTACTTCACCCATTACTTTAGCTCCATCAAGTTCGGTGAGGGCACCGTAAAGCATGTTTTTTTTCTTTTTTATAACAATGATTAAGTTCTTCTCTTTTTTTTTTCAAGGAAAGAATGCAATGAGCAATGCAACCAATGAACAACATGGATGTATGTGAATGATGCACAGTTGAAGTATTGCAAATTTTTACACTGGATATGGGGTTGAATCAATTTAGATTTTCAACATGGTCCATGACATCTCCGTCAAGGTGAAACTGGAAGTAACAGGGACATCAGCAGCCCTAAATGTGTTTGGCAGTAGACGAAGCAATGATGTAACACGATCCATCTTTTGCCCCAATTTTTGCAAGATGGTTACTTCCATGCTTCAACTTGACTCGATGAACCTTTTCGTAAAAGCACGAGCTTGGTTCAACCCCATAACCCAAGGAATGGCAATTTTGATCGCCAATACTTCATCAACAATTCACAGGGATGAAAGACTCGGGAATATGCATGCTATGCATGGAAAATGTAATTATGAGATTAAGATGCCCGAAGAAACATCCTTTCTTAGTTAACCATGCATTAGGTACCATGTTCAATCATTTTGTTTTTAAGTGAAATGGGTTTATGATCCCAACATGGTTGGCTCATGGTACCGAATATATGCAACTAAGAATGCGGCGTGAATTTTCGCGCTTTCTTTTTTGTTTTTGTCTTGCAGGGGAAAACGCAAGGGTCACGCATGAGCAAACATGAAAACAATTGGTATGCAATTTGTAGATCAAAAACGTTTGTTGAATGCATATGCACGATGATGCAATGACTCATGCAAAATGTGATGCTGGAATATGATAATGGACAAATGTAGGAACGATATGTTCATTATGATGCCATGAAGAGATGCTTATGCGATGCATGATATGAATGCATTTACAGACATAAGAGCCCGGAAAATTATCTCTCCTTATTGCGCATTTGGGGGCACAGTGCCCCATGTGTGCAGTTAAGAAGACGATATGGATCTTCCGACTTCCCACGACAAAAGATGAGACCAACATACAACGCGTGCGTGACGACATGATGTAGACGCGCAAAAGCATAACACGGGGATACTATCATACCCTAATTTCGTCCGGGGACCTTTGCTTGATGACATGCGACCTTTCTTTGGTCCTTGTGAGGTGCTTGGCATCCATCATTAGGCAATTTGTGAAATTCCAGGACATGCCGAAAAACCAAAAAAAATATTGATGCACAATCCGTAAGTTTCCGTGACACACCGGAAATCAAATGGAAGCATCGTTGCATAATTAAGTGAGGTTCCGTAACATTCCGTAAGTCAAAAAGGGGATGATTATGTAATCCGCAAGGTTCCGTAACATTACGGAAAGAAAACGAGTATCGTTACGAAATTCGTAAGTTTCCGTAACTTTACGAAAAAAGAATCACCAAAAAAAAGCAGAGGGGGGTGTACTTAGTAAAAATGGGGGTGCAAATAGCGCCCAGGCCCACTTGGGCCCTCCAGAATATTCCTCCAGAAGGCTGTTGCTTCTGGAGGAAGCAACCTGGCTCGGCTAGGCGAGCTGGGCGGCAACCACCTCCCCATATTGCTATAAATAGGGGAGGAAGTGAAGAAGAAAAGGGTTCAGCCCCTTAGGCACTTCTCTCTCTTTCGAATTTGCTTGGAAAAATTGTTTCCGTGAAGAAAATCTAAGCCGAGGCGCTTCCGAAACGTTTCTGTAACATTTTCCGTGAAGAATTTCGCGAAGGTTTCGACCGTTCTTCGACGTTCTTCATTCGTTCTTCATCGTTCTTCGATCTTCAACGGGTAAGTACCTCGAACCAAGCTTTTCGATTCATTCTATGTACCCGTAGTGGTCCACATTGTGTTTCGTGCATTTTTATTCTCGTTTTGTTTACTTTTTATACCCCCTCTTGACGTGCTTAAGCCATTTTACTTAAGTCATTTCTCGCTTAACTTAAAAATAAAATAAATTTCCATCGAACGTTTGAATTGTATTATCCGTTAACTTCGGTTAAAATAAATTCCGACCGTTCGGTCGTGCCGTAACCACGTTGTAAATAAAAAAAAAGGTAAAATAATAATATAATAATCAAAAAACGTCTTTTAGTAAAATAAAGCGGAAAATCAATCGGACGTTTTCTCTTTGGGATTTCTCATTCTTAATTGAATTGACTAATAACTAAAGTGAAATTAAGGCTAAAATCAACTCGCCTAGTCAAGCTCGTCCATAAAAATAGGTTTTTTGAAGTTTATCATTTCAATTTCTCACTAAGTAAAATGGATCATTTTCAAGGTCCAACGCCTTAAAATGATCACCTTTTAAGTAAAAAAAAATCACTTGATAAGAAAGAACTACGTAGGTCTGATTTCCTCATCGCAAATTGAGGAATACGTAGGAGCAAAGGGAAACACCCTTGTCGACCACAAAAAGAGAAAAATATAAAAAGGGTATAAAGGATATAAGGACATAAAAGGGAACGTAAAAATCAAAGTCATGTTTGCACATTCGATTAAAGGATGTCGTCCCTTGTGACGGACGTGTGGGGTGCTAATACCTTCCCCGTGCGTAAATACAACTCCCGAACCTTTCACTTAAAAGTTCGTAGATCGCGTCTTTTCCGGTTTTTCTGACGTTTTCCTCAAATAAACGTTGGTGGCGACTCCCGCGCGTATTCCTTTCGTGGAACACGCATCCCGCGAGTCTCGCGTCGCCCTCCCGCCGAAGGGTAGGTTGCGACAGTTGGCGACTCCATTGGGGACTGTTTTTAGAGAGTTAGGCCATTTAATTTTGTGCAATGTTTTACCATGACTTATCCCTTTCTTAGTTTCCCTTCATTATGTTCTTGTGTGTATAAGCTCTTTATTGCTTTTAGTGCGTTTTAAAATGTATGCATGAGGTAAATATTTATTCATTTGATGCACACAAACACCAACACTATTTGCACACACTGTGAGTGAAAAAGGGCCCTATACCCGGGTTCGTGGGAACATAAGGAGTGGAGGTGAATCTGTGATCATGCTAGGTCTCCGACTTGCTTGATTACAGTGAACCCTCATCTAGAGCTTTTCTCTTTGAAAACTTATTGTTGCTAGTAGTCCCTACTGCTACAATATGTTCTTCAAAGAGGATAATACCTCTAGAAACCATCAAAAGAGATATGACTACCTTGGGGGTTATCACTAAATGCCTAGTTAGTTCTCTCCCTTATAGGTCCCTTAAATAGGGGCACGAGCAAACACGCTGCGTGCCATTTTTCACACTGCCATGCATAAGTATCATATACCCTTTTGCTTATGTTCAGTGAATATTGTCATACTGTGTACATTCCCGCATTGTGTCTTTTGCATGGGCATCGCATATGGGTTCTGTCTTGATCCCTTTTATAAACAAACCAACGGAGGGTCCGTGTCGCCTTCTTAAAAACGTACGTTGGGGCACTTTGCTACCCCTAGACATTGTGTCTAAGATGGGGACGAATTCCCCGGACCCCCGCATTCCTAGATTGCATCTGTGTTATATGCATTCCTTCATGCATTCATCCATTCCACCCATGAGATATCGGAGTTTTGATTTGCACCAGCTTTTGTCTCACTTTAGCAAGCATGGGAACAAATCAAACCGGCAAGAGGTTCTACCAAGTCAAGGTTAAAAGCTTAGATACCACCAGCATCAAGGAATTAGGGCGGTTGATGGAACCTCTCCAAATGCAAGCTTTCCGCAAGACTTACGGAAAGATCTTAGAATTGACCTTAGCAGAGGTATCCATAGAAGCCATTGCATCACTCACCCAATACTACGACCAGCCTTTGAGATGCTTCACATTCAGAGACTTCCAATTAGTACCAACCATTGAAGAATTTGAGGAAATTCTAGGATGTCCTCTCGGGGGAAGAAAACCATATCTTTCATCCGGGTGTCTCCCCTCTTTGAGCAGAATTGCAACTGTGGTCAAGGATTCAGCAAGAGGTTTGGACAGCATAAAACAGACTCGGAACGACATGGCGGGCATACCACGGAGGTACCTAGAAGACAAGGCGAGAGGTATGGCCGATCAAGGGGATTGGGTCCCGTTTATGGATGTGTTAGCTTTGCTAATTTTTGGGGTCGTCCTCTTTCCAAACGTGGATGGTTTGGTGGACCTAGCAGCAATCGACGCTTTCCTTGCCTACCACCATAGCAAGGAAAGTCCGGTGGTAGCTGTCTTGGCAGATCTATTTGACACATTTGACCGAAGGTGCGAAAAGAGTAGCGCACGGATCATCTGTTGCTTGCCCGCCCTCTGTGTTTGGTTGGTTTCGCACTTGTTCCAACAAGACACAAGACATCCATGTCCGCTCCTGAGCCATCGCTCGTGTACTGAAAAGAGGAGAATAGATTGGGACCAGCTTTTGGCCGGGATAGGAGGTAGAACAATCAGTTGGTTCCCCCGATGGAAGGAAAGAAAAGAAGGAGTCCTTTTCTCATGTGGAGGATACCCAAACATTCCGCTGGTAGGAACGAGGGGTTGTATTAACTACAATCCCGCGCTCGCTATAAGACAACTAGGGTACCCCATGAGGGGAGCACCGACAGAAGAAAGCATGTCTCCTTTCCTTGTGAGGGATTTCGGCGCACAAAATTCCAAGTCTATACAAAGAATCCATAAGGCATGGGAAACCCCGTTAAGGAAAGATCAAGAACTTAGAGGCATTCGTAATGGCATCATTGGTGGGTACCACGAATGGCTGAAAGTTCATATACGAGGTTTAGATTGGCTCCCCAAGTTAAAAGTCGTCAGCGAAGAGAGTTTTGAAGCACCGGAAGAGGACGAAGAAGTCCAAGCTCTCAAAAGCGAGTTAGGAAAGGCGAAACTTGCCAAGGAGAAGTTCAAGTTGGCCGCTACACACGTTCGGAAGGAGTGTGCCGGGTTACGGGAAGAGAATGCGATTACCGCAAGAGCCCTTGAACAAGAGACCAAGAGGGCTCGCAAGGAAGAGTATGGCCGGAATAAATTTCACGGAGCTCTATGGGGTAGCAATAGGGAACTCAAGTTGCGAAGGGAAGAAAGGGACCAGTCACGAGCACATAGCATGGTTCTGAAAGAGGAGTTAATTGCTTGTTCAAGGTCCAAAAGAAGCTTGTCTCAGCATTTATGCGAGACAGAGACCAACATGCTAGCTATCATCGCCAAGTACCAAGAAGAGTTAGGTCTAGCCACAGCCCACGAGCATAGAATCGCGGACGAGTATGCTCAAGTATACGCGGAAAAAGAGGCTAGAGGAAGGGTGATCGACTCTTTACACCAAGAGGCAACCATGTGGATGGATTGGTTTGCTCTTACCTTGAACGGGAGTCAAGAACTTCCCCGCTTGTTAGCCAAGGCCAAGGCGATGGCAGACACCTACTCCGCCCTCGAAGAGATTCGTGGGCTTCTCGGCTATTGTCAGCGTATGATAGACTTAATGGCCCACATAATTAGAAATCGTTAGGAAACTTGTATGGTCTCTCAGACCTTGACTAGATACGACTTCCTTTTTGAAATAAAATGAGTTGGTCCCATGTTTCTACTCCAAAAAGCTTGTGCAAATCAAATCACTCCTACATTTCATCTCTAGCATGCATTTTCTTTCTTTACCCCCTCCTCACGTTTGGTTTTTTAGGGAAAAACACCATAACTAAACGCGCCGCAAGGTATCCCTATCGCACCAGATCCAAATCTAGAACGATGGGTGATGAAGAGGAGACGCAGGAACAGATGAAAGTCGACATGTCGGCTCTGAAAGAACAAATGGCCTCCATGATGGAGGCCATGTTAAGTATGAAGCAGCTCATAGAGAAGAACGCGGCCACCGCCGCCGCTGTCAGTTCGGCTGCCGAAGCAGACCCGACTCTCTTGGCAACTGCGCACCATCCTCCCTCAAACATAGTAGGACAGGGAAGGGACACACTGGGGCACGATGGCAGCCCTCACCTGGGATACAACCGAGCGGCTTACCCTTATGGATTGCCGCCCAACTATTCACCACCCGTCTTGCAAGAAGATGCGGGCCACATTGCTTCTCCTGTCCATGAAAGAGAGCCTCCTCAGCAGCCTGATGAAGTCCACAAAGACCCTCAAGACTATGCTCGAAGGGATGTCGAGTTCTATCCCCCGATCCCCGAAGGGCCGGCACCAGGCATGTTGCCTCAACCCAACATCGCAGCACCACCAATAGTTTTGTCCATGGAAGGGCCGCCTCCAGCAACTGAAGAAAGGAGGAAGCTCGATCTCCTAGAGGAAAGATTGAGGGTCGTGGAAGGATTTGGGGATTATCCGTTCGCAGACATGACGGATCTTTGCTTAGTACCCGATGTTGTTATTCCCCCGAAGTTCAAAGTGCCGGACTTCGACAAGTATAAAGGGACGACTTGTCCCAAAAATCATCTCAAGATGTACTGCCGTAAGATGGGCGCCCACTCTAAAGATGAAAAGCTATTAATACACTTCTTTCAAGATAGCCTGGCCGGAGCCGCGGTAGTGTGGTACACTAATTTGGAAGCTTCCCGTATCCGTACTTGGAAGGATCTGATTACTGCCTTCCTAAGGCAGTATCAGTACAATTCTGATATGGCTCCCGACCGCACTCAACTGCAGAATATGTTCAAGAAAGAGGGTGAAACCTTTAAAGAATATGCGCAGCGATGGAGGGATTTGGCGGCACAAGTAGCTCCTCCCATGGTTGAGAGAGAGATGATCACCATGATGGTAGACACTCTGCCAGTGTTCTACTATGAGAAGCTAGTAGGTTACATGCCGTCCAGCTTTGCGGATCTAGTGTTTGCCGGGGAAAGAATCGAGGTAGGATTGAAAAGAGGAAAGTTTGATTACGTTTCCTCCACAAATGCGAATGCCAAAAGAATCGGGGCAACAGGGGCAAAAAGGAAGGAAGGAGATGCCCATGCCGTCTCTTCAACACCCGCGTGGGTCAAACCCCAGCAAACACCTCATGGTACCCATCAGTACGCGCAACATCACCCAAGCTTCTCGGCTCATACTGGGAACGCCTCTAGTTCAACACCCGTGCAGCCTAAGGCACCCACCCAGAGGGAAGCTCCCCAAATTCGAACTCCGAACACAACTCGACCGGCCAGTAATTCCAACACGACAAGGAACTTCCCTCCGAGGCCATTTCCGGAATTCACCCCACTCCCAATGACGTACGAAGATCTTTTGCCATCCCTCATCGCCAATCATTTGGCCGTGGTAACTCCCGGAAGGGTCCTCGAACCCCCTTTCCCGAAGTAGTATGACCCTAACGCGACCTGCAAGTACCATGGGGGTGTCCCAGGGCATTCCGTTGAAAAATGCTTGGCCCTTAAATACAAGGTCCAACATTTAATGGATGCTGGATGGCTGACTTTCCAAGAGGACCGGCCCAATGTGAGAACCAACCCGCTCGCCAATCATGGAGGGGGAGCGGTTAATGCAGTTGAGTCCGATAGGCCGCACAGGTCTAAACCTTTAAGGGATGTGGCAACCCCTAGGAGGTTTATCTTTGAGACCTTACAAAAGGGAGGTGTGATTCCCCATAGTGGGTGTAAGGAGGATTCCTGTCTGCTACACTCCGGCGAGCTGCATGACATGGAGACGTGTTTGGGAGTAGAGGAATTGTTACAGCGGATGATAGATCAAGGTTGACTGGAAGTCGGCATTGAAGGAAAAGAAGAGCAGCATATATGCATGCAATCTACGGAGGGGAGCGGTATTGCGAAGCCCAAACCCTTGGTGATATACTTCACCAAAAGCGCAGCTTCGCAAAAGCCTGGACACCCTTTAGTAGCCAAACCTGTTCCTTTCCCGAACCAAAATAGCCACGCGGTCCCGTGGAGATATACACCTCCGAGGGAGAAGGAAGAAGAAGCCACTGACGTCAGCTCGCTGTCAGCTAAAGTAACAAATATCACGGGACTGAGTGGTGTGACCCGTAGTGGTCGTGTGTTCGCACCTCCGGACCTACCAGTCCAACCCGCGGACATCAAGGGAAAAGGAAAAGTGGTGGAGGAACAAGATGGCGAAGCACCCCACGCTTCGAATAAAGATATTCCGGCAAAGGGCCCCCCGGAGAAAAAGGATGGTAAAAAGGAGGTGTCGCTAGAGGAAGCCAGCGAGTTCCTTCGGATAATTCAGCAGAGCGAATTCAAGGTTATCGAACAGCTCAACAAAACCCCGACCAGGGTCTCGCTGTTGGAGTTACTTATGAGCTCCGAGCCTCATCGGGCTCTGCTAGTAAAAGTTCTGAACGAGGCTCATGTGGCCCAAGATATCTCGGTAGAAGGTTTCGGAGGGCTGGTCAACAATATCACTGCCAACAACTATCTTGCCTTCGCCGAGGAAGAAATCCCCACCGAGGGGAGAGGGCATAATAAGGCTTTACACGTATCAGTCAAGTGTATGGACCATATCGTAGCCAAGGTGCTCATCGATAATGGTTCCAGTTTAAACGTGATGCCTAATAGCACTTTGGAGAAGTTACCATTCAATGCTTCTCACTTAAAACCGAGTTCAATGGTGGTTCGTGCCTTCGACGGCACTCGCCGAGAGGTTAGGGGAGAGATCGATCTCCCAGTACAAGTAGGCCCTCACACCTGTCAAGTCACCTTCCAAATAATGGATATTAACCCCCCTTACAGCTCCACCAAGGGGCGCCCGTGGATCCACTCAGTGGGAGTTGTGCCTTCTACACTCCACCAAAAGCTGAAATTCGTAGTGGAGGGGCACTTGGTCATCGTGTCAGGCGAGGAAGACATCTTGGTAAGCTGCCCATCCTCCATGCCTTATGTGGAAGCCGCAGAAGAATCGTTAGAAACTGCTTTCCAGTCTTTTGAGGTGGTCAGCATTTCCTCCGTGGACTCCCTCTTTGGGCAGCCTTGTCTGTCCGATGCAGCGGTAATGATGGCCCGAGTTATGTTGGGGAACGGTTATGAACCCGGGATGGGTTTAGGCAAAGACAACGGCGGCATAACTAGCCTGATAAATACTCAAGGAAATCGTGGGAAGTATGGTTTAGGCTATAAGCCCACTCAGGCGGACATGAAAAGAAGCATCGCGGGAAGGAAGAACAGTGGTCAAAGCTCGCGTTGGAGATAAGAAAGTGAAGGAAGCCCGCCCTGCCACATAAGTAGAAGCTTTATAAGCGCGGGTCTGGGAGACAAAGGTCAAGTGTTCGCGATATGCGAAGATGATGTTCCGAGTACTTTGGATTTGGTACGACCATGCCCTCCTGATTTCCAGCTGGGAAATTGGCGAGTGGAAGAACGCCCCGGCATTTACGCAACGAGCATAATGTAAACCTTTACGGTTTTAAAAGCTCTATAGTTGGGCCTAGGCTTTAGAGTTTTTCCTTTTGTTAAGGCTTTGTGTCTTTTGTTTTTGAATTTATAATACAAGGATCTTTCTTCATCTGTTCCTGGTCTCTACCCATTCTCATTCATTTGCATGTTTACTTCTTTTTCTGAAACGGCAGATCCGATGACAAGTCCCCCGAAGGTACTAATACCTGGGACCCGCCTATCGACTTCGAGCAAGAAACGAATCAAACGGAAGATGAAGGAAATGAGGATGTGGGACTTCCCCCAGAACTAGAAAGAATGGTCGCCCATGAGGACCAAGAAACGGGGCCTCATCAAGAAGAAACAGAGCTAGTAGACTTAGGAATTGGCAGTGGAAAGAGGGAAGTAAAGATAGGTACAGGTATTACCGCACCTATCCGTGAAGAATTAATAATCCTGCTAAAAGACTACCAAGACATCTTTGCTTGGTCATACCAAGATATGCCCGGTTTGAGTTCTGACATTGTACAACACCGATTACCTCTAAATCCCGAGTGTTCCCCGGTAAAACAGAAACTGAGAAGGATGAAGCCCGAAACCTCCTTGAAAATAAAAGAAGAAGTGAAGAAGCAATTTGACGCTGGATTTCTGGCCGTCGCTCGGTATCCAGAATGGGTTGCCAACATCGTACCAGTTCCTAAGAAAGATGGGAAAGTACGAATGTGTGTGGATTATCGGGACCTGAATCGGGCCAGTCCCAAGGACAATTTTCCTTTACCACACATCGATATCCTCGTGGATAACACGGCCAATTTCGCTTTATTTTCCTTCATGGATGGTTTCTCTGGTTACAATCAGATGAAGATGGCGCCCGAGGATATGGAAAAGACTACTTTCGTCACCCTGTGGGGGACGTTCTGTTACAAAGTGATGTCCTTTGGACTCAAGAATGCCGGGGCAACTTATCAACGGGCCATGGTAGCTTTGTTCCATGATATGATGCATCAAGAGATCGAGGTCTACGTGGACGACATAATTGCTAAATCTAAATCTGAGGAAGAACACCTTGTCAACCTGCGGAAGTTGTTCGAAAGGCTTAAGAAATATCAATTAAGGTTGAACCCCGCCAAGTGTACTTTTGGGGTCAAATCAGGGAAATTGCTTGGTTTCATTGTAAGCCAGAAAGGGATAGAGGTAGACCCCGAAAAGGTGAAGGCTATCCTTGAGATGCCAGAACCCCGTACAGAGAGGCAAGTCCGAGGTTTCCTGGGACGCTTGAATTATATTGCCAGATTCATATCGTAGCTCACCGCCATTTGTGAGCCGTTGTTCAAGCTCTTGCGCAAAAACCAAACTGATCGCTGGAATGAGGATTGCCAAGAGGCTTTTGGAAGGATCAAAAAGTGCCTAATAAATCCTCCCGTGCTTATGCCACCAGTACCTGGAAGGCCTCTCATTTTGTACATGACAATCTTGGACGAGTCAATGGGGTGTATGCTGGGGCAACATGACGAATCCGGGAAGAAAGAGCGCGTTGTTTACTACCTAAGTAAAAAGTTCACGACCTGTGAGATGAATTACTCCTTGCTCGAAAGAACGTGTTGTGCTTTAGTATGGGCATCCCATCGCCTAAGGCAGTACATGCTGAGCCATACTACCTGGTTGATATCCAAAATGGACCCGGTTAAGTACATCTTTGAAAAGCCAGCTCTCACGGGACGAATCGCCCGGTGGCAAGTCCTGCTATCTGAGTTTGATATAGTCTACGTCACCCAAAAGGCGATAAAAGGAAGCGCTTTAGCAAATTATTTGGCTCAACAGCCTCTTAACGACTACCAGCCCATGCATCCTGAATTCCTGGATGAGGACATCATGGCCTTGTTCGAGGAAAAATTGGACGAAGATCGGGACAAATGGACTGTATGGTTTGACGGAGCGTCAAACATTCTAGGTCATGGCGTTGGGGCAGTGTTGGTCTCTCCGGATAATCAATGTGTACCTTTCACAGCCAGGCTAGGATTCGACTGCACCAACAACATGGCCGAATATGAAGCATGTGCCCTAGCCGTCCAGGCAGCAATTGACTCCAATGTCAAACTACTCAAGGTGTACGGCGACTCAGCATTGGTAATCCATCAGCTGAGAGGGGAATGGGAAACTAGAGATCCCAAGCTAATACCCTACAAAGCCTATATCAAGGAATTGGCTAAGACCTTCGATGAGATCTCCTTCCATCATGTTCCCCGCGAGGAAAATCAAATGGCGGATGCACTTGCTACGTTGGCGTCTATGTTCCAGCTAACACCGCATGGGGATCTACCCTACATTGAATTTTGGTGTCGTGGCAAACCCGCACATTGTTGCCAAGTGGAAGAGGAACGGGACAGAAAGCCTTGGTATTTCGACATCAAGCGATATGTCGTAAGCAAAGAATACCCGCCAGAGATTGCCGACAACGATAAAAGGACATTGAGAAGGTTGGCAGCCGGTTTCTTCATGAGCGGAAGCATACTGTATAAAAGAAATCACGACATGACACTCCTGCGGTGTGTGGATGCCAAGGAGGCAAATCACATGATCGAGGAAGTCCATGAGGGCTCGTTTGGAACGCACGCCAACGGGCATGCTATGGCCAGGAAGATCCTAAGAGCAGGTTATTACTGGCTTACCATGGAAAGTGATTGTTGTGTCCATGTGAGGAAATACCACAAATGTCAAGCATTCTCAGATAATGTCAATGCCCCACAACATCCTCTGAATGTCATGTCCGCCCCTTGGCCTTTCTCCATGTGGGGAATAGATGTCATCGGGGCCATTGAGCCCAAGGCCTTGAATGGTCATCGCTTCATCCTCGTAGCGATAGATTATTTCACCAAGTGGGTCGAGGCGGCTTCATATACCAATGTCACGAGGAATGTGGTGATCAGGTTCATTAAGAAAGAGATCATCTGCCGATATGGTTTGCCAAGGAAGATTATCACGGACAACGGCACCAACCTGAATAACAAGATGATGGGGGAAATGTGCGAGGAGTTTAAAATCCAGCATCACAATTCCACACCCTACCGGCCAAAGATGAATGGAGCCGTGGAAGCGGC
The DNA here is from genome assembly GCF_000004515.6 of Glycine max. Lineage (NCBI taxonomy): Eukaryota > Viridiplantae > Streptophyta > Magnoliopsida > Fabales > Fabaceae > Glycine > Glycine max. The sequence continues at coordinate 32,915,714 of NC_038242.2, read as the reverse complement.
CAATAAGAATATCAAAAAGATTATCCAAAAGATGACCGTGTCATACAAGGATTGGCACGAAATGCTCCCATTCGCGTTACACGGTTACCGGACTTCAGTGCGAACGTCAACTGGGGCAACGCCGTTCTCATTGGTATATGGGATGGAGGTTGTGTTACCGTTTGAGGTAGAAGTCCCGTCATTAAGGATCTTGGCAGAATCCGGATTAAAGGAATCAGAGTGGGCTCAAACGCGCTATGACCAGCTCAACCTCATTGAGGGTAAGCGCTTAGCGGCCATGAGTCATGGGCGCTTATACCAGCAAAGAATGAAGAGTGCATTCGACAAGAAAGTACGCTTACGCAAGTTCCATGAGGGAGACCTTGTGCTAAAGAAAATGTCCCATGCTGTCAAGGACCATCGAGGGAAATGGGCCCCGAACTACGAAGGGCCTTTTGTTGTGAAGAGGGCTTTTTCCGGGGGAGCCCTAGTGCTTACCAACATGGATGGCGAAGAGCTACCTTCACCTGTGAATTCTGATGTCGTCAAACAATATTATGCTTAGAAGCTGGGGCAATTAAGGATGTCGCTGCATGTTCTTTATCTTTATGCGTTTTATGGATTTCCCCCAGGGATTTCCTGTCTGTTGTATCTCTCATTACAATCTTTCAAAGAAATGAACGTGGATTCGAGGCTTTAGTCCTCACGTTAGTTTCAAACCTTGCGTTAATTTGTGATCACCTGAGCCCTTCCGCTCAGTTCATGGGATGCCCCAAGCGCTTAATTAGAATTGAACCTGAACCAACTTTCCCTAAATTTGCTGCGTTTGAAAACATTCATGCATACGCATACGCATACGCATGCATATTGTTGTGGTAAAACAGGGGCAGGATCATCTTGAGCTACCTTCTGGGGTAGAGACAAAACATGAATGGCAGAAACCAATCAAGGTAAGATAATGACGCGGTCAAGATTGGCCATACATGGTTGTTTATTACTTGCAGGTACTTAAGGACGGATGCAAGTGGGGATGGGGTCACGACCGACCGATCGTTGCCCCTTCTCTGCGCGAAACAAGCAGAGAATGTCGCTGCAAGGCAGCCCCGTATCCTTTGTATTTTGCAGTTTTCTTTTACTATTTGTTTGTTTTAAAAAGTAAAAATAAGTAATCAACGCCTAATTCTAACCTAAGTAAGTTCAAGTTAGGCAAGACGCTAATCCATGAGAAGGGAGGGGACATGGTTAATGTTCCCCTCAAAAAAAAAAAAAAACAAAAATGTGCAGGTTAGCTCGCCTGGGCGAGCCACCCCTGCACCAAATTATAAGAATGACGAAAGGGGGGACGTTTTTGCATTCAAAAAACTTCTCTTCCCCCCTTTCAAAAGCCATACCCACGGGATTGACGAGTTTGCAGCCCTAGGGTCATCCTTTTTCGCATTTTTTGATTCCGTTTTGCGCTTTTGTTCATCACCAACAAGTAAGTGTTCCATCCCTAAGCTTTCTAGCTTTTCATTGGTGTATTTTGATCTCCTTTTGGTGCTCTAAATTGTGGGAATGTGCTCAAATATATGGGGCAATTTTGGTTTGTTTTCTTGCTTGATTAGGTTGAATTAGGGGTTTGTATGGGATGGCCCTAGGCCTATAATGCATTTTGAAACAATGGGACATGCCACATTGTCCCCGTTCTCTTGCTATTGTTACCTAAACGCGCGCCCACCAAGTATTCGGTGAAATGCCTCAATGGCATTAGCGCGTGACTTTTGCAAGGAAACAACCCATGGGGCATTTTGGTTTGTACTGATTTCCAGGAGGAAATAGGGCGCCGGCGATGGGCATCACTGGTTACTCCCATGGCCAAGTTTGATCCAGAAATAGTCCTTGAGTTTTATGCCAATGCTTGGCCAACAGAGGAGGGCGTGCGTGACATGAGATCCTGGGTAAGGGGTCAGTGGATCCCGTTTGATGCCGACGCTATCGGCCAACTCCTAGGATATCCGTTGGTGTTGGAAGAGGGCCAGGAATGTGAGTATGGCCAGAGGAGGAACCGGTCTGATGGGTTCGATGAGGAGGCCATCGCCCAGTTGCTATGTATACCGGGGCAGGATTTTGCCCGGACTGCTGCAAGGAGGCGAGTGCGAATCATGCGCACCAACATGACCACCCTGACCCAGATATGGATGACGTTGCTCCTCAGCAACATCCTGCCCACCGATCATAATTTCGACCTTCCCATGCCGAAGTGTCAGCTGGTGTACGCCATCCTGACACGGATGAGCATCCATGTGGCTCAGTTGATCGCTGATGCCATCTATATTTTTGCAGGTATGGCGCCTACTAGGCACCCTTTGGACCCAGATAAGTCCAACAGGGCCCTGGGATTCCCCGCACTGATCACAGGACTCTGCCAGTCGTTCGGAGTCCCCGTTGCCCCTACCAAGGTGATTCGGCCGCCCATCACCCGGGCTTTTATTGAGAAGTACTGTACCTAGAGACAGGCTCAGGGTGATGCTCCACAGGCCGCAGGCGCGCCACCACCACCTCATCAGGCTGGCCAGGCTGGGGCATTTGACATGGAGCAGTATTTACGGCATTTGGTTCGCCAGCAGGCGGCCAACCACCGAGCACATGTACAGACCCATGATTGTCTGTACCAGATGAGCCTTAGCATGCAGAGCCAGGGCTTCGCTTCTTTTTCATGCCCTACTCCAGACCAGTTCAGGGCAGAGGTTGCATGGCCCGGAGATTGGCCCGAGGCCCAAGCAGGAGAGGCACCCCCAGAAGCTCCCGGCGATGGAGAAGAGGCCCACGAGGACGAGGAGATGGTCGATTTGCTTGACTTATTGGGAGGGAGTGGAGATACGTGACAGGGAGATCCCCAGATTCATGTTTTCTTTCATATTTCTTTTGTCATTTTTATTCTATGTTATTGTTTTGACTTGAGAGACTAATGTTTGTTTTTGTTGTTTCGATTGTCATTTGTACAGCACATACATTTTTTTAGATTGTTGCGTTAGTGTTTATATATCATTACTATCGATGGTGTTTGAAATTCTGGAACCGTGTAGAGTTCTTCGTTTAGGAACATCGTCCAAAAAATATATATGTAAGATAAACAAAAATCATGATAAAAATAAAAATAGAAAAGAAAAAAATGGAATGAATGAAATGGAAAAGAGAACAAAAAGGAAAAAAAGAGAACAAAAGGGAAAAGAAGAGAGCAACAAGAAAAAGAAATAAACAAATAAAAAAAAGAAGAAAAAAAAGAGAGAAAAAAGAAAAATAAGTTGTCTAGCTGAAAAACCAACATGCTTTTGAAAAGAGATGACTTCCAACTTTTCTTTGAAGAAAAATTCGCTGATCATAGCTAGTTTTTGGAAAAAAAATGTGTGTACACCTGAAGGGTGAATGCTGTGAAATTTTCCCGGACGCCCGAAATGGACTTGGATGAATGCACAAATGGATAAAAGAACATATTTTGGAAACATTGGGTTGACTAAAATAGAGGAAATGAATCCTGAGCCCTAGCATCACATGACCATAAAAGTTTGACACTTGAGTGTCCACATAGGTGCATGCATGACCAGTTTTGCATGAAGTTTCCAAATCATCATTTTTGCATTTGTGTCATGGAAATAATGTGGGGCATCCCTTTTATCCTTGAACCAAACCAAACCCTGACATGTACCATGCCTAGCCATTCTACAAGTCTTGAGCCAAGATCCTGACTCACCATAAACCTTGACCCAGGGTGAGAATGTCAATCCTTACCCTCGGAAGCAAAAAAGAATAGAAGGGAAATTTCCAATCAAAGAAAAAGAGAAGGAAAATTTCCAATCAAAGGAAAAAAGGAAACAAGGAAATTCCCAATCAAAGAGAGGGAGAAAGAAAAAAGAAAAGAAAGAAAATTCCCAACCAAAGAATGGGAGAAAGTAAAAAAGGAAAGAAAGTTCCTGATCAAAGAAACTAGAAGAAATGTGCAGAAAGGTCTTTTTGACCAAACAATATCTGAAAAATACAGAATTGTCGCCAAAAGAACAAAAGAAAGAAAAGGAAACTGAAATTCTGATACCAGGGGACAGATGTCGTACCGGATGTCACGACATCACGCTTCAGAACATGCAGATTATATGTGTCCGTATGAATAGATTAAACAAGTAAATAACACAAGAGAATTGTTAACCCAGTTCGGTGCAACCTCACCTACATCTGGGGGCTACCAAGCCAGGGAGGAAATCCACTCTCAATAGTGTTAGTTCAAGGTCTAACAGCCCCTGTTTACAACCTTCTCACCTAACCACTACCCGTGCGATCTCTACCTAAGAGCCACTCTTAGATATGAGAACCTCCGCTCACTCCCTCTCACTCACACTCCCGTGTTTACAATTAAGTCAAAGACACACCAGAGATCAACTCTGAACAAAAGAGATCAAATCTACACACTAGAGATCAACTCTAGACACTAGAGATCAACTCTACACACAAGAGATCAACTCTACACACATAGGTCCAACACTTGATGCTAGGGTACCATCAAGGTGGCTCACAAAAGACTCAAGTCCCAAAACTCACAAAATAACTCTTCAATCCCGGACTTGGTACAGAACTCGTGCAGCCTCCATGATTATATAGCAATTTGCGTTTCTGGGCTGCAACGGCTTGTGCTGGAGGAGATCTATCTTCTTCTGAAAAAAATCTGCAGTTAAAGAACTAAAAGATAACTTTTGATCTTTTAGTTTGAATCTTTAATCTTTAATCTTTAATCCCTGAACGAACTCTTCTTCTTTGAAATTCGAACTTTAATTATCTTTTAATTCGTTCCAGAAGATAGATCATCTAATCTCTTGCTAACTGCACAATAATCTGTTAAAGATATAACAGATTTATATGTCCAGTATTATCGGGCCGGATGTCAGGACATCGTGTCCGACATCGTGGATCCTGCAGCTTCACTTCTGCACTTGACTTTTATCTTGCATTGTACAGCAACTCCAGTATTCTCGGGCAGGATGTCAGGACATTGTATCCGACATCGTGGATCCTGCAGCTTCACTTCTGCACTTGTCTTTTATCTTGCATTGTACAGCAACTCCAGTATTCTCGGGCAGGATGTCAGGACATTGTATCCGACATCGTGGATCCTGCAACTTCAATTCTTCATTTGACATTTTATCTTGCCTTGTGCATTGTGCAGCCCGATCTCATTCCTTGACATAACGTTGGACATCATGTGCAGCAACTCCAGCTTTCCTTCATTGTCTAAGTGCTTATGTTTTAACAAAATCTTAGCCAATCTTTTAAAGCTCAGTAGAGCTAAACACTAACAATCTCCCCCTTTGGCAAATTTTGTCTAAAACATACTTAGACACTTCCTGAGCAGGTACGAGCAGTTATGCAAGTAGGATCAGCAACTTCCATTATCAGAGTATTCAAGCACAGCGGAAATTCTTCAAGTTGCAGATCTACAAGTCTTCTTCAGGATGTCAAGACTTCTCACGTGACATCAGCTTTCTGCTACTGCTCCCCCTGTCTCCATGCTTACTGCAGCATCTTCTATCAGCTACTGATTGGGCTGGAAGTGCAGATGACAGAAAAAGCACTTCTGGTGGATGCTTCTATTTGGGAAACAACCTTATTTCATGGTTCAACAAGAAGCAGAACTGTGTGTCCCTATCTACTGCAGAAGCCGAGTATATTGCAGCAGGAAGCAGCTGTTCACAACTAGTTTGGATGAAGCAGATGCTGAAGGAGTACAATGTCGAACAAGATGTCATGACATTGTACTGTGACAACATGAGTGCTATTATACTATTACTCCCCCTTTTTAGACATAATTTGGCAAAAGTAGGATGCATGAAATTAATGTGCAAATATTACAGACCCATAGTAAACAATTGTTCAAAGGGACATGCCCCTTTAGCTAATAAAAGTGAGAATAAAGGTCTGATGATCATGGGGTGGCTTCAGAATCATCATCTGATTCTGTCTCTTCTGCTGCATCTTCCTCTTCCTCAGCAGCTTCTTCTTCTTCTTCAGCTGCTTCTCCTTCTTCCTCAGCTGCTTCTTCATCATCAATGCCACTCTCTGAGAGCCTTTTGATCAGTAGTTCCAGCTCCATTTTCTTCTCTGTGTTGGCTTTGATGGTTGCTTCCAGCACCTTGCATGTGTCCTTGAGTTCAGCAATCAGAGCATCCTTGGACACAGCACTGAAGCAGCAGCTTTCCCTGATGTCGAGACAATGTCTGGGACATGTGTCCCCTCAAACAGTTTGTAATGCAGGGATAGAGGAGATTCTCTCTTCATTACAGAGTCAATGTTGTTTAAAATATTTGGATGTTGACTCAACATAATGCCACACAATACAGTAGGGAAGGCAATGGGTAATTTGACAGCAAATGATTCTGAATGCTTAACAGTTTGATCAAAAATATAGTTTCCAAAATTAAATTTGGACTTGGTTCCAACAGCATACAGAAATTTACCCAAACCTGTGGCAACAGTGGAAGTATGATTGGTGGGAACCCAGTTTGCAGCTCCAATCCTGTGCAGAATTGCATACTTCACACTTAGCTTCCCTGCTGAAAGCTTCCCTTTCTTCGGCCAATGCTGGACTTGTTTGGCAGTGATTTCCTTGGCAATCTGATGCTCAGAAACATCAATATCTATCACTCCATCAGTAGGTCTGCCCAGATATTTGTTGATCACAGCAGGGGAGAATCTAACACACTTTCCTCTGACAAACACTCTTTGATAATCATCACTTTTTCTGTTTGATATGTCAGAGGGAATGTTGACAATGAATTCCCTGACTAGGCCTTCATAACAGTCTCCCAACTTGGTGGCTGTCTTCAGTAGTCCAGCAGCCTTGATGAGGTCCATGGTCTCCTTGCAATCCAAGGCATCTCTTCCCAGTTCTCTTTCAACCGCAAGTCTGCGTTGATACACATATTTCCACTTTTCAACATTGCCAATGGAGTGGAAAGAGATGTTGTCCAATGGTGCATCAGGAACATTTCCAGGCACCTTTCTTCCAGATTTCTTGGCCCTCTTAGATGTCGAGACATCTAGTTCGACATCATCATCAGAATCGGATGAGGAAATTTCTTTCCTTTTCTTGGAGGGGATAGCAACCTTGCTTCTTCTGGATGTGGCAGGAGTGATTGGAGTACTCTTCTTCTGTGCCATAGTCTTGATTCGTCCAGACCTCTTAAGGGGGGTTTTTCCCTTTCTGTTTTGAAGTCTTTCCGCAATGCCAGGTGCCAACTTGTTGGCAATGGGTTCTTCATCAGATTCGACTTCTTCCAGGTCGATGAGGTCACCTGGAGCAGATTCTGGTGCCCGTGGTGCAGGGGTCTCCTCTGCGGCTTGATCATCTTCTTCCGTTGATTCCTCTTCACTGGGTGAAGGGACGGCTTCAGCATTTGGAGCGGAAGATGTTGGAACATCTTTCTCAACATCAGGCACAGAAACATTCGGGGTGGAAGATGTTGGAACATCTTCATCAGCTTCAGGAACAGAAGCATCTTTCAGAATGCTACTCACAATACTGCGGATTTTCTTGTCCATCTCCGTGTCTACTTCCCTAGGACTTGTTGCAAGGCTAGGGTTTTCAGAAATCTTCACTCCCTGTTGTCTTCTGGGAACCAGTTTCTCAGGGACAGAAGCTTGACCAGGAATTATTTGTATGGGTTGGATGTTGAATTCTGGTTGTTCCTGGTGCGGAGATGATGGTACAGCGGGTGAACCAGAAGCGGAAGTTTCTTTTGGTGAGGAAGCCATGGAAAAACAGAGCGTTTGGAATGATTTCGTAAATCTCAGAAAACTATTGGGAAATGCTGGAGAAAACACGAATGCCAAGCAGATATAAATTTGAATGAAGAATGTAGAGGGGCGTGTGAAGCAACGGTCGAATTTGCTTTGTGGTGAACGTGCTATTAATGTTAAGTGATTCGTTTGGGCACGTTCAGATTGCAGTAGCTGCTATAATTCCTCTAGCAAACAAATGCCCAGCTTGCCCCTCAGTTTTTCAAACTGATTTGCATCCAAAGCCTTTGTGAAAATATCTGCTATTTGTTCCTCAGTGTCAACATGCTTCAGTGTGATCACTTTATCATCAACAAGATCTCTGATATAGTGATGTCTAATGTCAATGTGCTTGGTTCTGCTGTGTTGAACAGGATTTTTAGAAATATTAATAGCACTCATGTTGTCACAGTACAATGTCATGACATCTTGTTCGACATTGTACTCCTTCAGCATCTGCTTCATCCAAACTAGTTGTGAACAGCTGCTTCCTGCTGCAATATACTCGGCTTCTGCAGTAGATAGGGACACACAGTTCTGCTTCTTGCTGAACCATGAAATAAGGTTGTTTCCCAAATAGAAGCATCCACCAGAAGTGCTTTTTCTGTCATCTGCACTTCCAGCCCAATCAGCATCGCAATACCCAACCAGCATTGAATCTGAACAATGACAGTACATAATCCCATAGTCACTGGTGCCATTTACATATTTCAGAATTCTCTTTACTTGAGTCAAGTGACTTATCTTAGGATTGGCTTGATATCTTGCACAAACACCTACTGCATAGGTGATGTCGGGTCTGCTAGCTGTTAAATATAGTAAGCTCCCAATCATGCTTCTGTACAGACTTTGATCAACACTGGTGCCTGCTTCATCCTTTGACAGCTTCAAGTGAGTAGGTGCAGGTGTCCTTTTATGACTGGCATTCTCCATCCCAAACTTCTTGACAATGTTCTTTGCATACTTGCTTTGAGAGAGGAATATGGAGTCTTCCATCTGCTTCACTTGGAGTCCCAGAAAATAAGTCAGCTCTCCAACAAGACTCATCTCAAATTCAGATTGCATCTGTTGGACAAAATGTCGAAGCATCTCATTCGACATCCCTCCAAACACAATGTCATCAACATATATCTGTGCAATCATCAAGTTTTCAGCATCTTGTTTGACAAAGAGAGTCTTGTCAATTCCTCCCTTCCTATACCCTTGCTGAGTAAGGAACTCTGTTAGCCTTTCATACCAAGCTCTTGGAGCTTGCTTCAATCCATAGAGAGCCTTCTTGAGCCTGTATACATGATCTGGATGAGTCGGGTCTACAAATCCCTTTGGCTGCTCCACATAGACTTCTTCATTCAGGTATCCATTCAGAAATGCGCTCTTCACATCCATCTGGTACAGCTTGAATTTGAGGATGCAAGCTACACCAAGTAATAATCTGATGGACTCAAGTCTAGCAACTGGGGCAAAAGTCTCATCAAAGTCTACACCTTCAATCTGAGTGTAGCCTTGAGCAACCAGTCTGGCCTTGTTTCTGGTTATGACACCTTCTTCATTGGTTTTGTTCTTGAAGATCCACTTGGTGCCAATCACATTAGTTCCCTCGGGCCTAGGAACTAGCTCCCAAACTTCATTCCTTTTGAATTGCTCCAATTCTTCTTGCATAGCATTGATCCAGAACTCATCAGTCAGTGCCTCTTTCACATTCTTGGGCTCAATTTTGGAGACAAAGCATGAATTGGAGACGATCTCAATCTCCCTTGATCTTGTAGTGACTCCTCTGTTTGGATCTCCTATAATCAGCTCCTTGGGGTGCATCTTCTGGATTCTAATGGAGGGTCTCTTGTCAGGTTGGTTGATGTTTGAATCATCTGTAGCAGAATCAGAGTTTTCTGCATTTTCTCCACTTTTAGCTGCATCTGCTACATTGTCTCCCGATGTTCTGACATCTTCTTCGACATCCTTCTTTCTTGCTGGAGTTAGATCATCAACAACCACATTGATGGATTCCATCACAGTTCTGGTTCTGGAATTGAATACTCTATATGCTCTGCTGTTTGTAGAGTATCCCAGGAATATTCCTGCATCACTCTTGGGATCCATCTTTCTCCTTTGCTCTCTATCTGCCAAGATGTAACATGGACTTCCAAAGATGTGGAAGTGCTTGACAGTTGGCTTCCTCCCTTTCCAGATTTCATACAGTGTGGTTGGAGTGCCTCTTCTAAGTGTGACTCTGTTGTGGATGTAGCATGCTGTGTTCATGGCTTCAGCCCAGAGATTATAGGGAAGTTCTTTGGCATGAAGCATGACCCTAGCAGCCTCTTGCAAAGTCCTGTTTTTCCTCTCAACTATCCCATTCTGTTGTGGTGTAATGGCTGCAGAGAACTCATGAGTGATGCCTTCAGATGTGCAGAATTCAGTGAACCTGCTGTTTTCAAACTCTCTGCCATGGTCACTCCTGATTCTCTTGATGACACAGTCCTTTTCTCTTTGAAGTCTTAGACTCAACTCCTTGAATACTTCAAAGGTTTCTGATTTCTCTCTGATAAAGTTGACCCAGGTAAATCTGGAGAAATCATCCACAACAACATAGGCATACCTCTTTCCTCCAAGGCTTTCAACCTGCATAGGCCCCATCAAATCCATGTGAAGTAGTTCCAGCACCCTGGAAGTGGTCTGATGTTGAAGCTTCTGGTGGGACATCTTGACTTGCTTTCCAATCTGACATTCACCACAGATTCTGCCTTCTTCTATTTTCAGATTGGGGATGCCTCTAACAGCACCTTTGTCAATGATTTTCTTCATGCCTCTTAAGTGCAGATGTCCAAATCTTTGATGCCATATTCTGACTTCATCTTCTTTGGAGGATAGACATGTGGAGGAGTAGCTTATTTCTTGGGGTGTCCATATGTAACAATTGTCCTTTGATCTGCTGCCCTTCATTAGAACTTCACTCTTCTCATTTGTCACCAAGCATTCTGACTTTGTGAAGTTTACATTGAATCCTTCATCACACAGCTGACTGATGCTGATCAAGTTTGCAGTCAGTCCCTTCACCAGCAGTACTTTGTTCAGACTAGGAAGTCCATCATGAACTAGCTTTCCCATTCCAATGATCTTTCCTTTAGAGCCATCTCCAAATGTCACATAGCTAGTGGAGCAGGGCTCAATGTTCACCACGAATTCTTTAACTCCTGTCATGTGTCTGGAACAGCCACTATCTAGGTACCAATCTTCCTTAGCTGATGCTCTAAGTGAAGTATGAACAACAAGACTGACAATCTTGTGTTTTGGAACCCACATCATCTTCTTTCTGCTGTTGCTACTTTGAGTTCCATGATGTGGATGGCCATGTAGATGATAGCAAAAGGGCTTTATGTGACCATACTTGCCACAGTAGTGACACCTCCACTTCTTTCTTTTGCTCTTTTTCTGCTGCGTTCCATGATGTCGAGACCGATGTTGTGACATCGTGGCTCCAGTCCTGTTTTTGGCAGGAACAAATTCTGTCATGGTCGTTCTGCCAGCAGACTTAGGATTAAATCCAAGTCCTCTCTGGTTTCCAGCATTCTTTCCAAGCAGCAGCACCTCATCAAGCGTATCTGAGCCTTTATTCAGCATCTTTATTGATTTGGTCATGTTTTCCAATTTAGAGTTCAGAAAACTGACTTCTCCTTTAAGCTCAGAGATCTCCTCTTTATGTGCCTCCTTCTCAGCCTCCAGATCTGCAATGACCTTCTTCAGTTGTGCTTCTTGCTGAAGAATCTTCTCACTTTTGATGCATAGTTCTCTATAGGATGTAGCAAGCTCATCAAAAGTGATTTCACTGTTTGTATCACTTGAATCTTCAGCAGATTCAAATCTCCCAGTGAGTGCATTCACATCTCTGTCAGAGTCACTTTCTTGTTCACTCTCTGTATCAGAACGACATACAGAAAGTCCTTTCCTCTGCTTCTTGAGATGAGTGGGACATTCAGCTATGATGTGTCCATAGCCTTCACACCCATGACATTGAATTCCTTTGCTGTGACTGGGCTTTACATCTGACCTTTTCTGGTATTTGCTGCCTTTCCTGATGTCGAAAGGGATGTTCTGGACATGTGGCTTCTGCCTCCTGTCCATTCTGTTCATCACTTTGTTGAACTGTTTTCCAAGGAGCACAACTGCATTAGTCAGACCTTCATCAGTATCCAGGTCATACTCATCTTCTTCTCCTTCATCATTGGACACGAACGCCAAGTTCTTGCTCTTCTTTTCAGCCCTATCCGAGAGTCCTAGCTCAAAGGTTTGAAGGGAACCAATGAGTTCATCCACTCTCATGTTGCAAATGTCTTGGGCCTCCTCTATTGCAGTGACTTTCATGTCAAATCTCTTAGGCAAGGATCTGAGGATCTTTCTCACCAGCTTTTCATCTGTCATCTTCTCTCCCAAGGCAGTGCAAGCATTGGCAATTTCAAGAATGTTCATGTGGAAGTCATGAATGCATTCTTCCTCCTTCATCTTCAGATTTTCGAATTTTGTAGCCAATAGTTGCAGTCTGGACATCTTTACCTTGGAGGTTCCTTCATGAGTGGTTTTCAGGATCTCCCACGCATCCTTGGCCACTGTGCAAGTGTTGATCAGTCTGAAGATATTCTTGTCAACTCCATTGAATAGAGCATTCAAAGCTTTGGAGTTTCCAAGTGCCAATTCGTCTTCTTCTTTAGTCCAGTCTTCTTCTGGCTTCAATTCTTCAGTGGGCTTTCCTTCTGTGTCCAGCATCTTGGGATGTTCCCAGCCTTTGATGACAGCTTTCCAGGTTCTGCTATCCAGTGATTTGAGGAAGGCCACCATTCTTGCTTTCCAATATTCATAGTTGCTTCCATCAAGAATTGGTGGTCTGTTCACTGGTCCGCCTTCTTTCTCCATGTTCATCAGAATTTATCTCCCTAGATCTCACTCAGTGATTTCGAGTGCCTGCTCTGATACCAATTGAAATTCTGATACCAGGGGACAGATGTCGTACCGGATGTCACGACATCACGCTTCAGAACATGCAGATTATATGTGTCCGTATGAACAGATTAAACAAGTAAATAACACAAGAGAATTGTTAACCCAGTTCGGTGCAACCTCACCTACATCTGGGGGCTACCAAGCCAGGGAGGAAATCCACTCTCAATAGTGTTAGTTCAAGGTCTAACAGCCCCTGTTTACAACCTTCTCACCTAACCACTACCCGTGCGATCTCTACCTAAGAGCCACTCTTAGATATGAGAACCTCCGCTCACTCCCTCTCACTCACACTCCCGTGTTTACAAATCAATCAAAGACACACCAGAGATCAACTCTGAACAAAAGAGATCAACTCTACACACTAGAGATCAACTCTACACACATAGGTCCAACACTTGATGTTAGGGTACCATCAAGGTGGCTCACAAAAGACTCAAGTCCCAAAACTCACAAAATAACTCTTCAATCCCGGACTTGGTACAGAACTCGTGCAGCCTCCATGATTATATAGCAATTTGCGTTTCTGGGCTGCAACGGCTTGTGCTGGAGGAGATCTATCTTCTTCTGAAAAAATCTGCAGTTAAAGAACTAAAAGATAACTTTTGATCTTTTAGTTTGAATCTTTAATCTTTAATCTTTAATCCCTGAACGAACTCTTCTTCTTTGAAATTCGAACTTTAATGATCTTTTAATTCGTTCCAGAAGATAGATCATCTAATCTCTTGCTAACTGCACAATAATCTGTTAAAGATATAACAGATTTATATGTCCAGTATTATCGGGCCGGATGTCAGGACATCGTGTCCGACATCGTGGATCCTGCAGCTTCACTTCTGCACTTGACTTTTATCTTGCATTGTACAGCAACTCCAGTATTCTCGGGCAGGATGTCAGGACATTGTATCCGACATCGTGGATCCTGCAGCTTCACTTCTGCACTTGTCTTTTATCTTGCATTGTACAGCAACTCCAGTATTCTCGGGCAGGATGTCAGGACATTGTATCCGACATCGTGGATCCTGCAACTTCAATTCTTCATTTGACATTTTATCTTGCCTTGTGCATTGTGCAGCCCGATCTCATTCCTTGACATAACGTTGGACATCATGTGCAGCAACTCCAGCTTTCCTTCATTGTCTAAGTGCTTATGTTTTAACAAAATCTTAGCCAATCTTTTAAAGCTCAGTAGAGCTAAACACTAACAGAAACCATAACCTAAAAGTGGTCTTCTCCCTTTGATTACCAACCAAAATCCTGTGCGTCGGTGACTTGCTCGCCTCGTGTCAAACCAAAACAGAAAAATCAAAAGCCAAAAACACACAAAAGCCGAAAAAAACCACCAAAAGAACCCATTCCCAAGGGAAGTCCTATTGATCCATGATCACACATGTAATTTTTGATTTGATAGGAAATAATTTGCAAAGTCAAGTCATGATATATCTATGGTTCGGAATTAGGATGAAACACTTACCTGTGCGAGATTGATACACTTTGAGTGATTTTCTTCTATTTTGTCGAACCCAGTGTTTCCTCTAAATGTTCATTTAGAAACGAAATGCTAACATCCAAAATCTCAGTTAAGGTTATGGGGGATTTCATCAGCAGACTCTCCTTCCCCGGTAAACGCATTGTTTTTCACTCAAAAAAGCGTATGCTGCTCTAATCAGTTGGAATATTTATCTCTTTACTAAAGCATGTTTGCATTTTAGCGAAGAAAACACCGAGACTTTTTCAAGTCTCACACCATCCAGAACTACGTAGGTCTGAGTTCCTCATTGGGGGATACGTAGGAGCAAGAGCCTCGCTTTTGTCGACCGCACCGCTTTTTGTTATCATGACCCAAGAGCTGGTAACCCGCGGAGACACCTTACGGTTATCCGCACCCTTGTGTCATCCAGAGGCGGCATGCCCGATGATACACAGAGATACCTTATGGTTATCCGCACCCTTTTGTCATCCAGAGGCGGCGGGCCCGATGACAAGCAGAGACAAAATTTGGTCATTCTGTACCCTTGTGTCATCCAGAGGCAGCGGGCCCGATGATACGCGGAGATACCTTACAGTTATCCGCACCCTTGTGTCATCCAGAGGCAGCGGGCCCGATGATACGCAGAGATACCTTACGGTTATCCGCACCCTTTTGTCATCCAGAGGCGGCGGGCCCGATGACAAGCAGAGACAAAATTTGGTCATTCTGCACCCTTGTGTCATCCAGAGGCAGCGGGCCCGATGATACGCGGAGATACCTTACGGTTATCCGCACCCTTGTGTCATCCAGAGGCGGCGGGCCCGATGATACGCGGAGATACCTTACGGTTATCCGCACCCTTTTGTCATCCAGAGGCGGCGGGCCCGATGACAAGCAGAGACAAAATTTGGTCATTCTGCACCCTTGTGTCATCCAGAGGCAGCGGGCCCGATGATACGCGGAGATACCTTACGGTTATCCGCACCCTTGTGTCATCCAGAGGTGGCGGGCCCGATGATACGCGGAGATACCTTACGGTTATCCGCACCCTTTTGTCATCCAGAGGCGGCGGGCCCGATGACAAGCAGAGACAAAATTTGGTCATTCTGCACCCTTGTGCCATCCAGAGGCGGCGGGCCCGATGATACGCGGAAATACCCAAGTGGTTATCCGTATAAACATTCTTTTGCTATCTGTAAGACAGAACGCTTGATAGCATGTAGAGGCTGACATAGTCTTCTGCACCTTTTGTTCCTCCGGGAACGACAAGTCATGGTCACCCGCGACTCTCGTCAACCGAGAGGAGCGAAATTAGTGTCATACACTAATTTTCGTCCGGGGACCTTTGCTTGATGACATGCGACCTTTCTTTGGTCCTTGTGAGGTGCTTGGCACCCATCATTAGGCAATTTGTGAAAATCCGGGAACGACAAGTCATGGTCGCCCGCGACTCTCGTCAACCGAGAGGAGCGAAATTAGTGTCATACACTAATTTTCGTCCGAGGACCTTTGCTTGATGACATGCGACCTTTCTTTGGTCCTTGTGAGCTGCTTGGCACCCATCATTAGGCAATTTGTGAAAATCCGGGAACGACAAGTCATGGTCACCCGCGACTCTCGTCGACCGAGAGGAGCGAAATTAGTGTCATACACTAATTTTCGTCCGGGAACCTTTGCTTGATGACATGCCACCTTTCTTTGGTCCTTGTGAGGTGCTTGGCACCCATCATTAGGCAATTTGAGAAATTCCGGGAACAACAAGTCATTTGCATGTGGAGATTTTATGGTCACCAGCGACTCTCGTCAAATCGAGAGGAACGAAATTAGTGTCTTATCTTTACTTCCCTTTTATCTCCAATAAAAGACAAGTAAAGAGGGGCAACTGTCATACCCTAATTTCGTCCGGGGACCTTTGCTTGATGACATGCGACCTTTCTTTGGTCCTTGTGAGGTGCTTGGCATCCATCATTAGGCAATTTGTGAAATTCCAGGACATGCCGAAAAACCAAAAAAAATATTGATGCACAATCCGTAAGTTTCCGTGACACACCGGAAATCAAATGGAAGCATCGTTGCATAATTAAGTGAGGTTCCGTAACATTCCGTAAGTCAAAAAGGGGATGATTATGTAATCCGCAAGGTTCCGTAACATTACGGAAAGAAAACGAGTATCGTTACGAAATTCGTAAGTTTCCGTAACTTTACGAAAAAAGAATCACCAAAAAAAAAAGCAGAGGGGGGTGTACTTAGTAAAAATGGGGGTGCAAATAGCACCCAGGCCCACTTGGGCCCTCCAGAATATTCCTCCAGAAGGCTGTTGCTTCTGGAGGAAGCAACCTGGCTCGCCTGGGCGAGCTGGGCGGCAACCACCTCCCCTATTTTGCTATAAATAGGGGAGGAAGTGAAGAAGAAAAGGGTTCAGCCCCTTAGGCACTTCTCTCTCTTTCGAATTTGCTTGGAAAAATTGTTTCCGTGAAGAAAATCTAAGCCGAGGCGCTTCCGAAACGTTTCCGTAACGTTTTCCGTGAAGAATTTCGCGAAGGTTTCGACCGTTCTTTGACGTTCTTCATTCGTTGGGGAATATCCACAAATAATTACAAGCAAAGGCATACATGTCATTTAGGACTACACGCATGACAGTGTTTAAAATGGCACGCAGCGTGTTCGCTTCGTGCCCCTATTTTAGGGACCTATAGGATAATATCTAGGGGTCTCTAACAACCACTCCCAACAATTCATAACTCACATGACTGTTTTCTAGAGGTATCATCACTCAAGATAATAATATTGTGGCGGTATGGAATACCAGCGACAACACATTATAAAGAGAGAAAGCTCTAGACGAGGTTTCACTATTATCAAGCAAGTCGGAGACCTAGCATGATGATAGATTCACCTCCACTCCTTAAATTCCCATGAACCCGGGTGTAGGGCCCCTTTTTTACTCAAACCCGTGGGTGCTTAGAATGCAGTGTAAAGAATGCGAAATAGACAACAGTTATTCACATTTTACACAGTTCAACAAATGCACACACAAAGTTTCACAAATCCACAATTCCTTAAAATAGGCCTAACTCACAAATCCACATTTTACACTGTCGCAACGTGCCCTTCGCGGGCGAGCGAGGGCGAGGCTCACGGATGCGCTTTCCAAAGGAGGAAAGGTGCGCGGAGTCGCCACCAACGTTTATTTGTGGAAAACGTCAGGAAAACCGAAGGAAACCGGTCAAAATGAGAATTCTAAGTTCGGGAGTTGTATTTACGCTTGAGGAAGGTATTAGCACCTCTTACGTTTGTCTCGAAAGACAACAGCCTTATTTCTAGAATTGTGGAATTGTGTTACCTTAACTTTTATTTCTTTTTATTTTTTGAGGTCGACAAAAGCGGGGCTTTTGCTCCTACGTACCCTCCTTTGGAGAGGAAATCAGACCTACGTAATTCTTCCTTAAGCGTGAATCGAGTGATTCTTTTTACTTGAAAAGTGATCATTTTAAGGCATTGGACCTTAAAAATGATCCATTTTACTTGGTAAGAAAACTGAAATGATAAATTTTCAAAACCCTATTTTTGTGGACGAGCTTGACTAGGTGAGTTGATTTTAGCCTTAGTTTCACTTTAGTTATTTAGTCAATTCAATTAAGAATGAGAACTCCCAAAGAGAAAACGTCCGATTGATTTTCCGCTTTACTTTACTAAAGAAATATTTTTTTTGGTTATTATATTATTATTTTACCTCTTTTTTTTTATTTCCAACGTGGTTACGGCACGACCGAATGGTCGGAATTCATTTTAACAAAAATTACCGGATGATACAATTCAAACGATCGGTGGAAATTTATTTTATTTTTACATTAAGCGAGGAATGACATAAATAAATGGCTTAAGCACGTCAAAAGGCGGTATAAAAAGTAAATGAAAACGAGAATGAAAATACATGAAACGCAATGTGGACCACCACGGGTTCATAGAATGAATTGAAAAGCTTGATTTGAGGTACTTACCCGTTGAAGATCGAAGAACAATGAAGAACGAATGAAGAACGCCAAAGAACGGTTGAAACCTTTTGCGAAATTCTTCACGGAAACGTTACGGAAGCGTTTCGGAAGCGCCTCGGCTTAGATTTTCTTCACGGAAACAATTTTTCCAAGCAAATTCGAAAGAGAGAGAAGTGCCTGAGGGGCTGAACCCTTTTCTTCTTCACTTCCTCCCCTATTTATAGCAAAATAGGGGAGATGCTTGCCGCCAAGCTCGCCCAGGCGAGCCAGGTTGCTTCCTCCAGAAGCAACAGCCTTCTAGAAGGCCTAAGTGGGCCTGATTGCTTACACCCCCCCTTTTTACTAAATGCACCCCCCTTTCTATTTTTTTGTAATTCTTTTTCCGTAACGTTACGAAACTTTACGAATTTCGTAACGATACTTATTTTCCTTCCGCAAGGTTACGAATACTTACGGATTATGTATTTACTCCTTTTTTACCTTTCGAAGAAGTCACAGAATCTTACGGATTGCGCAAAAACACCTCTTTTCGACTTCCGCCACATTACAGAATTTCACGGAACACGCAAGCCTGCTTCCTTTCGATTTCTGAGACGTCTCGGGACTTCATTTATTGCATGTCATCAAGTAATAATCCCCGGACGAAATTAGGGTATGACAGTTGCCCCTCTTTACTTACCTCTCATCGGAGATAAGAGGAAAGCAAAGATAGGACACTGATTTCGTCCGTCTTGCCCTTTTCGCAATGACGACTCTCATCTCTACTTCTTTTTTTTTTCTTCTGCACAAAACAAAATACAAACAACAACCAGAACAACAAATATAATATAGATATACACATACTTGGCGAAGGAACCGATCTGGAAAACAACAGAATAACGTGCTTCCCAGTCACCAGAAGCTTCGCACTTGATAAGGGAGAACACATGAACAGCGCTAGGCAATGACATTCATGGTGCTCCGAACAAAGGTGGAGTATGGAGGATTGCCTTGAGGGTCCGCACTTAGGCAATCATGAAACTGAGCTCCAAACTCGAAAGTGGAGGACACATGAACAGCCCTAAACAAGAACATTCATGTGGCTCTGGAAAAGGACGAGAATGGAGGATTGCCTTGAGGTTCCTCTCTTAGGCAATCATGGAATACAGCTCCAATACTCGAAAATGGAGAACACATGAACAGCCCTAAGCAATAACATTCATGTGGCTCCGGAAAAGGACGAGAATGGAGGATTGCCTTGAGGTTCCTCTCTTAGACAATCATGGAACACAGCTCCAGACTCAAAAGTGGAGAACACATGAACAGCCCTAAGCAATAACATTCATGTGGCCCCGGAAAAGGACGAGAATGGAGGATTGCCTTGAGGTTCCTCTCTTAGGAAATCATGGAATACTGCTCCAGACTCGAAAATGGAGGACACGTGAATGACAACGCAATTCACTCACGCGGCTCCGGAAAAGGATGAGAATGGAGGATTGCCTTGAGGGTCCTCTCTTAGACAATCATGGAACACAGCTCCAGACTCAAAAGTGGAGAACACATGAACAACCCTAAGCAATAACATTCATGTGGCTCCGGAAAAGGACGAGAATGGAGGATTGCCTTGAGGTTCCTCTCTTAGGCAATCATGGAATACAGCTCCAGACTCGAAAATGGAGGACACGTGAATGACAACGCAATTCACTCACGCGGCTCCGGAAAAGGATGTTGGCGGGACCGAACGGTCCACCGGGTCTTTCCACTTAAAAGGATAACATGCTTTTTGCAAAGAAAAATAAATCATTCGCGGGAGCACCACGTCTTAGAGAACAATATACTTGCGCCAAGGGTAATCTTCCTTGTAACCGAGAATGAAGGGTAGGATGTCAACTTCTAGCTTTCAAACAAACACGCAGGGGAAACATGGGGCTAATCTGAAAATAAATCACTCATGGTGTATAAAACTCACAAGGCAAGTGTCTTATCCTATTCCCAAACCTATAACTGCACCATGACTCTATTTTGCACGCGACTTCCTATCGAATCATAGATCAAACGTACGATCACGTACCAATAGGATTTTCTCGAGGTCAGCGTTTTTGGAGAGGAAGCTGGGTGTTTCGGTTTTTTCCTCTTTGTTCATGTGGGGTGGAATATTGCCAGTCAAGAATGATTCTGAGTGGCAATCTGGCTTTGGGGACTTTCTATCCTCTTTCTTTCATTGATCGAGAATGGCTTCTTTTCCCTTTTTGCTTCCTTTCGATCTTTGATCGGGAATCCTTCCTTTTCTTTCTTTTGTTCTTTTCTTTATTTTCATCTTTTTCTTTTTTTTTGCTTTCTTTCCATTTCTTCCTTCTCTTTCTCTTCACCTTTCCTTCCCCATCCCTTTCTTTGGGAAATCGGGTTTTAACATTCCATTGGCTCTCCCTTGAGGAGATTTCACCGTCCTTTGCTTCAGGGGAAAGGAGGAGGATTCTTTTGATAGGCCAAGGTTCAAAGAGGTCTAAGGTTGTGTCTCAATGGGATCTTTTATCGTGGGAACCCCAATCTTGATATCTGGGGCGAGACAAATTTGGGGGTCAAGGTGTCGCTCTTGGCCCGAACTTCCGTATTATTCCATAAGGCACGCGTGACAATGATGATTTGAAAACAACATGCAAAATCAGTCATGGCTACAGCCAGGGGGGCACTCAAGCATCCCGTTTATGGCATTGTGACACTACGGTCTGGAATTTACACAGACAAACCCAACGTTTCCAAATTATGTTCTTTCATCAGTTCAATGCATTCATCCATCCTTATCTCGGTTCATTCTGGAAAATAAACTCTTAGCATCGGTCCCTTGTTTCCAGAAGATGCGTTTGCTTTTTACGAATGATTCATACTTATTAACTACAACATGTCGATCTTTGCGGTCTTTCTTTCTTTTTACTTTTTGTTTTATTTTTAAATATGTTCACTAAAACTATACACTTGTGGTTCTTTATGAGGAAAATCTTTCTTTGTACATGTATATTTTTATACACGACAAACTGTTTCTGTACACGCACTAGAATTCTTCCTTTTCACGTCACACGGTCTATATACAAACCCTACTTACATTCAAAGATTTTTTTCATTTTTCCCAACACACACTTATAGTTCTTGACAACTGTGAGACTAAAAATAGTCTCGGTGTTTTCTTCACCAAAATGCGAACATGCTTTAGTAAAGAGACAAAACTTCTAACTGATCAGAGCAACATATGCTTTTTGGATGAAAAACAATGTGTCTATCGAGGAAGGAGAGTATGCTGATGAAATTTCCTCATAACCATAAATAAGATTTTGGATGTTAGCACTTTGTTTCTAAACGACCATTTAGAGGAAACACTGGGTCCATCAAAGATAGGAGAAAATTACTCAAAGTGTATCAATCTCACACAGGTAAGTGTTTTATCCTAATTCCGAACCATAGATATGTCATGACTTGATTTTGCAAATCATTTCCTATCAAATCAAAGATTACATGCGTGATCATGGATCAATAGGACTTATTTTGGGAATGGTTTTTAGGTGGGGAATTTGGCTTTGAGTGTTTTTGCCTTTTCCTTTTCTGTTTTTGTTTAGTGCGTGGCGAGAAAGTTGCTAGCGCACAGGATTTTGGTTGGCAATCAAAGGGAGAGGGCCACTTTGGGTCGTGGTTTCCTTTCTTTTTTGTTTACTTGGTGACAATTCTGTACTGTTCAGACATTGTCTGGTCCAAAGACCTTTCTGCATATTTCTTTTGTTTTCTTCTGATCCTTCATCGAGAATTTTTCTTTCTTCTTTTTTTTTTCTCCCACTCTTTCATTGGGAATTTTCTTTCTGTTTTGCGTCTTCTCCCTTTCTTGGATTGGGAATTTTCTTTTCTTTTTGTGTCTTCTCCCTTCCTTGGATTGGGAATTTTCCTTCTTTTTTTTGTGTCTTCTCCCTTTCTTGGATTGGGAATTTTCCTTCTCTTTGTGTTTTCATCCGAGGGTAAGGATTATGGTGAGTTAGGATTTTGGCTCAAGGCTTGTAGAACGGCTGGTCATGATACATGTCAGGATTTGGCCAGCGGTCCGGGGATAAAGGGGATGTCCCCACATTATTCCCATGATACACATGCAACAAATGATGATTAGGAAATTTTATGCAAAACTGGTCATGCATGCACCCATGTGGACACTCAAGCATCAAGTTTTTGTGGTCATGTGACACTAGGGCTCAGGATTCATTTTCCCTACTTAAGTCAACCTAGTGTTTCCAAAATATTTTTTTTTTTTAATTCATCCGAGTCCATTTTGGGCGTTCGGGAAAATTTTCACAGCACTCACCCTTCAGGTGTATACACATTTTTTCAAAAACTGGTTATGATCAGTGAATTTTTCAAAGAAAAGCTGGAAGTTATCTCTTTTCACAAGCATGTCACTTTTTAGCTAGACAACCTTTATTATTATCATTTTTTTTCTTATTCTTTTCTTGCTCGCTCTCTTTTTGCTCTCTTTTTTTCCATGAGGTATTTTGCTACCTAAACATACGTATATTTTTGTGAAGTATTCTGCTATATACATGCGGGTCCAAGGTATCTTGCTACCTAAACATACATATATATATTTTGTGAGGTATGACTACCTTCCGAGCTTGTGCTTGTTTTATTTAAATTCCTAGGATCATGAGCAACTAGGTGTGTCCTGCTATGACTTGAGAAAAAAAAAGTGATCAAATAACAAGCAGAGATTTAAAAGGTACTAGGTTGCCTCCTAGTAGCGCTTCTTTAACGTCTTGAGCTGGACGCACGATGGCTTGTTGGTCACGGACCTAGTACTTTGCTTACCTTTGACTTTGGACTTGGTCGGCCATAGGTCGTCAGCAACGCTCTAACCTTTTTGTGGATGAGCTGAGGTGAACTCTAGAGGTGATGGCGGTGCGTCTGTTGCCCGCTGCCGGCCATCCCCAGGCTGTTGTGGTATTTCGCCCTATGCCTGCCTGGGGACGTAGTACTTCTTGATGAAAGCTTGATTAGTAGGGGGCCTGATGCCCTTGCTGGAGGTGACGGGTACTCCGTAGAACTGACAGAGACCCGTAATTAGAGCTTGACAACTCCAAGACCCTGTTGGACTTCTTCGGGTCCACTGGGTGTCCTGCAAGCGCGATCCCTGCATACAATAGATGAAATCAGAAATCAGTTGAGTAATGTGCATACTTACCTATGATGATGTGACCTTGCCGGGGGGAACAAGCACCCTGTAGGACTATAGAGGCCCGTAACCAGAGCTGGAAACCCCAGGGCCCTGTTGAAATTCTCCGGGTCCACTGGGTGTCTTTGTGGGTGCGATTCCTGCAAACAATAGATGGTATCAGAAATCAGTTAAACCATACGTATACTTACCTATGTCACGATGGCATGACCTCGCTGGGGGAATGAGCACCCTGTGGGACTGACAGAGGCCCGTAACCAGAGCTGGAAACCCAAGGGCCCTGTTGGACTTCTTCGGGCCCACTGGGTGTCTTGTGGGTGCGATCCCTGCAAACAAAAGATGACATCAGAAATCAATTGAACCATGTGCATACTTACCTATGTCATGACGGCACAGACCAACCGGTACATCTGCAGGGGGAGATTGGCATTGTGGTCGCCGGGCAGAATGTTACTAAATAGCAACGTCATCCATATCCATGTAAAAGTTGTCATGTTGGTGCGCATGATCCAAACTCGTCTTTTTGTAGCGACACTGGTGAAATCTTGCCCCGGTATGCATAGTAGACGCGTGATAGCCTCCCTCTCTGGATGTGCTCGCACAGTTGGTCACCCTCCAATATCAGGGGGTGACCCGGGAACTGATAAAAGGAAACTACTGGCCCCTTAACCGGGAGCGCAAGTCTCGGTGAAGCATCTAAGGGCAAAGGACCTTATATTCTTCTAAGGTGTGGGTATGGAGCACACTGAAAATGAGGACACGTGGCCCTCTAAAGGCGAGGGTGTGCAGCCCTCTGAAGTTCAGGACGTGCCGCCTTTTGAAGGCGAGGGAGTGTAGTCCTATGATGGCGAGGACATGCAGTCCTCTAAAGGTGAGGGCGTGTCGCCCTTTGAAAATGGGGGACATGTAGTCCCTGATGGCGAGGACGTGTAGTCCTCTAAAGGCGAGGACGTGTAGTCCTCTGAAGGTGAGGGCGTGTAGCCCTACAAAGGTGAAGGTATATGACCCTTTGACGACGAGGACTTGTAGTCCTCTAAAGTTGAAGACGTGTAGTCCTCTGAAGGCGAGGGTGTGCGGCCCTCTGAAGGTTAGGACGTGTAGTCCTCTGATGGTGAGGACATGTAGCCCTCTGAAGAAGATAGGTACTAGTACCCAAGGGTCCACCTTTATGAGAAAACAAGAGGTCGGCCCATCGAGAGGGCCGGTCATCCAACAAGATTGGACACGAGATGTAGGAAATCTATGCAATTAACATGATATTTAGGGATGCAGACGCATGCAACCTTTGTTGTGAAATTTGGTAACGCTGACCCCATATGAAACAATGCAATGCAATGTAAAGTTGCACAATGTGCATGACATTCTTTCCCTATTTTGTGATTTTGATTTTGATTTAATCTTTTTGGAAAACACAGATTGACTGTCCTTTTGAAAAAGGTGATAATTCATGCAACCTTATCCTATCTTTTGCAAATCTCTCCGGGAACTACCTCAGAGTGTATATTCTGGTTGATTTAGTCACTTGACCATTTTGGAGTGACGGCAATGGAGCCGTTTGACGTTTAATCAATCTATTGAAATTTCAGGGTTTGTCTCCCCCCCTTTTTTCTTGTTTAAAAAACATCGACGAGTGAGAACTTTTGATCTGCCCCTATGTTCACTTGAGGCTCATGCACGATGCCACTCATTGCCCCAGTGTAAGGCTTTGAGGTACCAATTGTTATCTTTCATCATGACCTTGTAGCTGGGAACCTATCGGGTGAGAACTTCTAATCTGCCCCTAGGCCCGCTTGAGGTTTTTGCATGGTACCTTTCATTGCCCCAGTGTAAGGCTTTGAGGTACCAACTGTTGTCTTTCGTCATGACCTTGTAGCTGGGAACCTATCGGGTGAGAACTTCTAATCTGCCCCTAGGTTCGTTTGAGGTTTATGCATGGGGCCTTTCATTGCCCCAGTGTAGGGCTTAGAGGTACCAATTGTTGTCTTGTTTTCACAACCTCGCAGTGAGGAAGAATGAAAGATGCAGTTGATTCTTGCAAAAAGAATTTTCCAAGGACAAGAAATAGTTGAAGGATCTTTCAGTTGATGGATTAAGTCAAATGACTCCTATGTAGAAGCAAGATGTTTTGATGTCTTGATGATGCTAAAGGATCAAGTGCTTCTAAGTTTTACTTAAGACAAGAATCCAAGAAAATCAAGATATATGATCAAGTTGATCTCTAGAATCTTTAGGAAGAAGTTTCCAAATTGAAAATACAAAAGGTTTGACCAAAGAATTCTATCATTTCAAATTGAGATTTTCTTTATGGTAATCGATTACCGGCAGTTGAAAAATGTTTATCACAGTCACTAGAAATTTGAATTCAAAATTTATAATGTGTAATTGATTACCAGAGGGGATTTTCAGAAAATAATTGCCAAGAGTCACACGTATTCAAAAAAATTTTATGAATGGCCATCAAAGGTGACTTGGAAACACGAACTTAAAGGGAGTTTTCATTGCCCAAAAAGTTTTATCCTCTTAAAAGATTAAGAGTTTTTCTGAACTTAAATATTTTATCCTCTCATAAAGATTCCTTGGTCAACCACTTGCATATTCCATAAGGAATTTTGATTGATCTTCATTTTACAATCTATCTCTTTTAAGAGAGATTTCTTCTTCTCTTCTTCTTATTTCTGAAAAGGGATTAAGAGACCGTGGGTCTCTTGTTGTAGGGGATTCTTGAAAACGAGGGAAGGGTTGTCCCTGTGTGCATCATTAATCCGAAAAGAGAGTGAAAGTTTAATTGGGGAATAATCTTCATATTTTAATTCAACCCCCATTTTTCTTAAGTTAACTGAGGCCATTTGTCTAACATCCTATTCTTGATAACTCACTTCTCTCTAAAAAGACAAACTTTCCGGAATGATAAAATGAGGTCATATGGACGTCTTGAAAGCACAGTCAGTCAAATGCTTCTTTTTTTTTTTCTTTTTGAACTCTTTTTTTTTATTTTATTTCTCAAACTTATTTGTTTTGAACTTTATTTGTTATTTTACGGCAGCCCCACCAACGGTCTTGGAAGTCCCAAACTCAGGAGCATAGGTCGCTCGAGCAAACTGACCAATGGCTTGCACCCACTTCCGGTGAAAGTTGAAAATCCTGATGAGTCATCAGAGACATCTAACAACAGCTTTCAAAATTGCCCCATGTGTGGCATCTCTTGTCAATGTCAGGATTTACACGCGATTCTCCTCAAATTTCAGCCAGCCCATATCAATTAGACCTTGCACCTTACGCTTCAGAGCCCTACAATGCTCAATGGAACGCCCCGGGGCTTCTCCGTGACAAGCACACGTTGCGTTCGAGTCGTATTCTCGGAAAAATGGAGGTTGATGAACCTTGGTTGGGGTTATGGCTACCATTGAATTATCAAGTAGACATGGGAGCAAGTCAGCATAAGACACTGAAATTGGGGTGAATTCTAAGGCTTTCTCGCTGCAAAATTCATTTCTTGGTTGGTGTTTTGGTTTACGCTAAGGGTGGTGTTTGTCATTGGAAGTGCGGTAGGTAGGCTTTGTGGTTGATTTTAGGGATGGCCTTTGTGGATAACTGGGCGGTGGGTAAGGAGAAGGTTTGTTATTGGCTGAGTAATGACATTGTTGGGTTGGTGGGAAACTTGGCTGTATTGGAATGGCAGTCACAGCATGGGCTTCTACTTCATCCTCACCCTCTTCATTTGCCTCAGTTTTCTCATTCGTCCAAGCAGGATGACTAAATTTGCCTTTTTTCAGACCCACATCGATCCTTTCACTGGCAAAGACCAGATCCACAAAGCTTTGAAGGTGCGTAGTCCACCATTTTCCCTAGTAGAATACTGGTAATGTGTCTACTATCATTGTCATCGTTTTTTTCGTCATTGAGGTGCCACTTGAGCTGCCAGGTTCTCCACCTTTGGGCGTATTCTTTGAAAGATCCGTGCCCCTTTTTTTGCACATATTTTGTAGTTGCATCCTATCTGAAGCCATTATACCGACACAGCCTAACGAAGGCAACCATTAGGTCCTTCCAAGAATGGACTCGAGAAGGTTCCAAGTTAGTGTACCAGGTAACAGCTACCCCAGTAAGACTTTCTTGGAAGGAATGTATCAGCAATTCCTCTTTTTTTGTGTATGCCCCCATCTTCCGACAATACATCTTTAGATGGTTCTTGGGGCAAGTAGTCTCGTTGTACTCGTCAAAGTCTAGCACCTTGAACTTGGGAAGGGTGATGATATCGGGTACTAGGAACAACTCTTCTAGGTTAGGAAAGGCATAATCTTCACCTCCTTCAATGGCCCTGAGCCTTTCCTCTAGATGATCCAACTTTCCCATTTCTGCCATAGCATGAGGGTCTTTACTTGTCGTGGAATGCAAGAGGTGTAGTTGTGGGTGATACTGAGGGCCCTCCAAAGGGTTTTGTAGGGGTATACCACCAACTGCTTGCCCTTCAGTGGTATATCCGAGCCAAGGCTCGAAGTCGGCTAGATTGTGATGGGGAATTTCATGTGTCTCCCCCACGGTTTAAGAGACATGTGCATGATCAGTTTGGGGTTGCTGGCTCTTAATGGGTATAGGAGTGGAGTTATTGACATTCTTATTGGGAGTGTACACCACATTGGGTGGCGTATAGTTGAGAGGCAAGCCATATGGCGGGAAGGCGTGCTCGTTTTGAATTTGCACATCATGGGGGCCGCCCATACTTCCCAAATCTTTGCCTACCATATCTGAGGTTGGATGATTCATTGATGCCGGATGGGGACGTCGGGTTCACCTTAGCAACAACGCTGGTAGCGGCAATTGCAACCGCATTGGCTTCCATTATCTTCTTCACGCTCATCATGGCCTCCATCATTGTGGCCATTTTCTCTTTAATGGCCTCCATGTCGGCCTTCATCTTCTCTTGTATCTCCTCTACTTCACCCATTACTCTAGCTCCATCAAGTTCGGTGAGGGCACCGTAAAGCATGTTTTTTTTCTTTTTTATAACAATGATTAAGTTCTTCTCTTTTTTTTTTCAAGGAAAGAATGCAATGAGCAATGCAACCAATGAACAACATGGATGTATGTGAATGATGCACAGTTGAAGTATTGCAAATTTTTACACTGGATATGGGGTTGAATCAATTTAGATTTTCAACATGGTCCATGACATCTCCGTCAAGGTGAAACTGGAAGTAACAGGGACATCAGCAGCCCTAAATGTGTTTGGCAGTAGACGAAGCAATGATGTAACACGATCCATCTTTTGCCCCAATTTTTGCAAGATGGTTACTTCCATGCTTCAACTTGACTCGATGAACCTTTTCGTAAAAGCACGAGCTTGGTTCAACCCCATAACCCAAGGAATGGCAATTTTGATCGCCAATACTTCATCAACAATTCACAGGGATGAAAGACTCGGGAATATGCATGCTATGCATGGAAAATGTAATTATGAGATTAAGATGCCCGAAGAAACATCCTTTCTTAGTTAACCATGCATTAGGTACCATGTTCAATCATTTTGTTTTTAAGTGAAATGGGTTTATGATCCCAACATGGTTGGCTCATGGTACCGAATATATGCAACTAAGAATGCGGCGTGAATTTTCGCGCTTTCTTTTTTGTTTTTGTCTTGCAGGGGAAAACGCAAGGGTCACGCATGAGCAAACATGAAAACAATTGGTATGCAATTTGTAGATCAAAAAAGTTTGTTGAATGCATATGCACGATGATGCAATGACTCATGCAAAATGTGATGCTGGAATATGATAATGGACAAATGTAGGAACGATATGTTCATTATGATGCCATGAAGAGATGCTTATGCGATGCATGATATGAATGCATTTACAGACATAAGAGCCCGGAAATTTATCTCTCCTTATTGCGCATTTGGGGGCGCAGTGCCCCATGTGTGCAGTTAAGAAGACGATATGGATCTTCCGACTTCCCACGACAAAAGATGAGACCAACATACAACGCGTGCGTGACGACATGATGTAGACGAGCAAAAGCATATCACGGGGATACACATAGTACGACAATATCCACAAATAATTACAAGCAAAGGCATACATGTCATTTAGGACTACACGCATGACAGTGTTTAAAATGGCACGCAGCGTGTTCGCTTCGTGCCCCTATTTTAGGGACCTATAGGATAATATCTAGGGGTCTCTAACAACCACTCCCAACAATTCATAACTCACATGACTGTTTTCTAGAGGTATCATGACTCAAGATAATAATATTGTGGCGGTATGGAATACCAGCGACAACACATTATAAAGAGAGAAAGCTCTAGACGAGGTTTCACTATTATCAAGCAAGTCGGAGACCTAGCATGATGATAGATTCACCTCCACTCCTTAAATTCCCATGAACCCGGGTGTAGGGCCCCTTTTTTACTCAAACCCGTGGGTGCTTAGAATGCAGTGTAAAGAATGCGAAATAGACAACAGTTATTCACATTTTACACAGTTCAACAAATGCACACACAAAGTTTCACAAATCCACAATTCCTTAAAATAGGCCTAACTCACAAAAATGTCCCCGGTGGAGTCGCCAACTGTCGCAACGTGCCCTTTGCGGGCGAGCGAGGGCGAGGCTCACGGATGCGCTTTCCAAAGGAGGAAAGGTGCGCGGAGTCGCCACCAACGTTTATTTGTGGAAAACGTCGGGAAAACCGACGGAAACCGGTCAAAATGAGAATTCTAAGTTCGGGAGTTGTATTTACGCTTGAGGAAGGTATTAGCACCTCTTACGTTTGTCTCGAAAGACAACAGCCTTATTTCTAGAATTGTGGAATTGTGTTACCTTAACTTTTATTTCTTTTTATTTTTTGAGGTCGACAAAAGCGGGGCTTTTGCTCCTACGTACCCTCCTTTGGAGAGGAAATCAGACCTACGTAGTTCTTCCTTAAGCGTGAATCGAGTGATTCTTTTTACTTGAAAAGTGATCATTTTAAGGCATTGGACCTTAAAAATGATCCATTTTACTTGGTAAGAAAACTGAAATGATAAATTTTCAAAACCCTATTTTTGTGGACGAGCTTGACTAGGCGAGTTGATTTTAGCCTTAGTTTCACTTTAGTTATTTAGTCAATTCAATTAAGAATGAGAACTCCCAAAGAGAAAATGTCCGATTGATTTTCCGCTTTACTTTACTAAAGAAATATTTTTTATGGTTATTATATTATTATTTTACCTCTTTTTTTTTTTATTTCCAACGTGGTTACGGCACGATCGAACGGTCGGAATTCATTTTAACAAAAATTACTGGATGATACAATTCAAACGATCGGTGGAAATTTATTTTATTTTTACATTAAGCGAGGAATGACTTAAATAAATGGCTTAAGCACGTCAAAAGGCGGTATAAAAAGTAAATGAAAACGAGAATGAAAATACATGAAACGCAATGTGGACCACCACGGGTTCATAGAATGAATTGAAAAGCTTGATTTGAGGTACTTACCCGTTGAAGATCGAAGAACTATGAAGAACGAATGAAGAACGCCGAAGAACGGTTGAAACCTTTTGCGAAATTCTTCACGGAAACGTTACGGAAGCGTTTCGGAAGCGCCTCGGCTTAGATTTTCTTCACGGAAACAATTTTTCCAAGCAAATTCGAAAGAGAGAGAAGTGCCTAAGGGGCTGAACCCTTTTCTTCTTCACTTCCTCCCCTATTTATAGCAAAATAGGGGAGATGCTTGCCGCCCAGCTCGCCCAGGCGAGCTCAGCTCGCCCAGGCGAGCCAGGTTGCTTCCTCCAGAAGCAACAGCCTTCTGGAGGAAGCTTCTGGAAGGCCCAAGTGGGCCTGATTGCTATTTACACCCCCCTTTTTACTAAATGCTCCCCCTTTCTATTTTTTTGTAATTCTTTTTCCGTAACGTTACGAAACTTTACGAATTTCGTAACGATACTTATTTTCCTTCTGCAAGGTTACGAATACTTACGGATTATGTATTTACTCCTTTTTTACCTTTCGAAGAAGTCACGGAAACTTACGGATTGTGCAAAAACACCTCTTTTTGACTTCTGCTACATTACAGAATTTCACGGAACACGCAAGCCTGCTTCCTTTCGATTTCTGAGACGTCTCGGGACTTCATTTATTGCATGTCATCAAGTAATAATCCCCGGACGAAATTAGGGTATGACATTTGGACTGTTGTGTTAGTGCTTACTTCGTTATTGTCGATAGTGTTTGTTGAAATTCCGGAACCGTGTAGAATTTTCATTTAGGAACGTCGTCCTAAAAATAAAATGAACAAAAAATCATGATAATGCCAAGAATAAAAAAAAAGGAGAAAGAGGCGTTGTGAACAAATGTCATGTCTATATATAAAGAAAAGAAAAGAGTTTTTTATATGTAAAAAATGTATGGAAAGATTTTGTGTGTGTGTGTAGATAAGGTGTGAAAAGAAATTCTTGTGTATGAGTGTCGCAACCTACCCTTCGGCGGGAGGGCGACGCATGACTCGCGGGATGCGTGTTCCACGAAAAGAATACGCGCGAAGTCGCCACCAACGTTTATTTGAGGAAAACGTCGGAAAAATCGGAAAAGACGCGATCTACGAACTTTTAAGTGAAAGGCTCGGGAGTTGTATTTACGCACGGGGAAGGTATTAGCACCCCACAAGTCCGTCACAAGGGACGGCAGCCTTTAATCGAATGTGCAAACATGACTTCTATTTTTGTTTCCCTTTGCTCCTACGTATTCCTCAATTGTGATGAGGAAATCAGACCTACGTAGTTCTTTCTTTAGCGTGAATCAAGTGATTCTTTTTTACTTAAAAGGTGATCATTTTAAGGCGTTGGACCTTGAAAATGATCCATTTTACTTAGTAAGAAATTGAAATGATAAACTTTCAAAAACCTATTTTTGTGGACGAGCATGACTAGGCGAGTTGATTTTAGCCTTAGTTTCACTTTAGTTATTAGTCAATTCAATCAAGAATGAGAAATCCCAAAGAGAAAACGTCCGATTGATTTTCCGCTTTATTTTACTAAAAGACATTTTTTTATTATTATATTATTATTTTACCTCTTTTTTGATTTCCAATGTGGTTACGGCACGACCGAACGGTCGGAATTCATTTTAACCGAAGTTAACGGATAATACAATTCAAACGATCGGTGGAAATTTATTTTATTTTTAGGTTAAGCGAGAAATGACTTAAATAAAATGGCTTAAGCACGTCAAAAGGGGTACGGAAAGTAAATGAAAACGAGAAGGAAAATACACGAAACACACTGTGGACCACCACGGGTACATAGAATGAATCGAAAAGCTTGGTCCGAGGTACTTACCCGTTGAAGACCAAAGAACGATGAAGAACGAATGAAGAACGTCGAAGAACGGTCGAAAACCTTCGCGAAATCACTCACGGAAACGTTACGGAAGCGCCTCGGCTTGGATTTTCTTCACGGAAACAATTTTTCTAAGCAAATTCGAAAGAGAGAGAAGTGCCTCAGGGGCTGAACCCTTTTCCACTTCACTTCTCCCCCTATTTATAGAAAATTGGGGGAGAAGCTTGCCACCCAGCTCGCCCAGGCGAGCAGGGTTGCTTCCTCCAGAAGCAACAGCCTTCTGGAGGAATCTTCTGGAGGGCCCAAGTGGGCCTGGTTGCTATTTGCACCCCTATTTTTACTAAGTACACCCCCTGCCTTTTTTTGTGATTCTTTTTTCGTAAAGTTACGGAAACTTACGAATTTCGTAACGATAGTTGTTTTCTTTCCGTAATGTTACGGAACCTTGCGGATTACATAATCATCCCCTTTTTGACTTACGGAATGTTACGGAACCTCACTAATTGTGCAACGATGCTTCCATTTGATTTCCGGTATGTCACGGAACCTTACGGATTGTGCTTCAATATTTTCTTTTGTTTTCCGGCATGTCCCGGAATTTCAAAAATTGCCTAATGATGGGTGTCAAGCACGTCACAAGGACCAAACAAAAGTTGCATGTCATCAAGCAAAGGTCCCCGGACGAAATTAGGGTATGACAGTTGCCCCTCTTTACTTGTCTTTTATTGGAGATAAAAGGAAAGTAAAGATAAGACACTAATTTCGTTCCTCTCGGTTGATAAGAGTCGCGGGTGACCATAAAATCTCCGCATGCAAATGACTTGTTGTTCCCGGGGGAACAAAAGGTGCAGAAGACGATGTCAGTCTCTGTATGCTATCAAGCGTTCTGTCTTACAGATAGCAAAAGAATGTTTATACGGATAACCACTCGGGTATTTCCGCCCGTCAGCGTGACTCAAAAGTCAGTATGACAGATCTTGTGATCGTGGAAGATGATGTAAATCTCCGCGTGTCAACGGGCTTGTCGGCCGCGATTGACGAAGGGCGCAGAATGACCATAATTTGTCTCTGCGTGCCATCGGACACGACTGTGTCTGAATGGCAAAAGGTGTGCGGAATGACCATAATTTGTCTCCAAATGTCATCGGGCCCGCCGCCTCTGGATGACAAAAGGGTGTAGAATGACCATAATTTGTCTCTGCGTGCCATCGAACACGACTGTGTCTGAATGGAAAAAGGTGTGCGGAATGACCATAATTTGTCTCCGCATGTCATCGGGCCCGCCGCCTCTGGATGACAAAAGGGTGCAGAATGACCATAATTTGTCTCTGCGTGCCATCGGACACGACTGTGTCTGAATGGCAAAAGGTGTGTGCGGAATGACCACAATTTATCTCCGCATGTCATCGGGCCCGCCGCTTTTGGATGACAAAAGGGTGCAGAATGACCATAATTTGTCTCTGCGTGCCATCGGACACGACTGTGTCTGAATGGCAAAAGGTGTGCGGAATGACCATAATTTGTCTCCGCATGTCATCGGGCCCGCCGCCACTGGATGACAAAAGGGTGCAGAATGACCATAATTTGTCTCCGCATGTCACATGACCTCAGGGTCAGTATGACAGAGATTGTGGGGCGGCCGACAAAAGCAAGACTCTTACTCCTACGTATCCTCCAATGAGGAACTCAGACCTACGTAGTTCTAGATAACTTGTGAGACTTGAAAAAGTCTCCACCGGAAGATGCTGACACCTCCGGAAACGGCGCTGAAGACCACATTGGCCTCTGCTCATCAATCACACTTGGGGTCACTGAATGACGATGTGCGGATAATCGTAAGGTGTCTCTGCGGGCTACTAGCTCTTGGGTCATGGTAACAAAAAGTGGTGTGGTCGACAAAAGCGAGGCTCTTGCTCCTACGTATCCTCCAATGAGGAACTCAGACCTACGTAGTTCTGGATAACTTGTGAGACTTGAAAAAGTCTCGGTTTTTTCTCCACCAAAATGCAAACACGCTTTAGCAAAGAGACAAATATTCCAACTGATTAGAGCAGCATATGCTTTTTTGAGTGAAAAACAATGCGTCTACCAGGGAAGGAGAGTCTGCTGATGAAATTTTCTCATAACCACAAATGAGATTTTGGATGTTTAGCAATTCGTTTCTAAATGACCATTTAGAGGAAACACCGGGTTCGACAAAAATAGAAGAAAATCACTCAAAGTGTATCAATCTCGCACAGGTAAGTGTTTCATCCTAATTCCGAACCATAGATATGTCACGACTTGACTTTGCAAATTATTTCCTATCAAATAAAAAATTACATGCGTGATCATGGATCAATAGGACTTCCCTTGGGAATGGGTTCTTTTGGTGGGTTTTTCGGCTTTTGATTTTTTTTTGGCTTTTTCCTTTTCTGTTCTTGTTTGACGCGAGGCGAGCAAGTCACCGACGCACAGGATTTTGGTTGGTAATCAAAGGGAGAAGACCACTCTAGGTCATGGTTTCTTTTCCTTCTTTTCGTTCATTTGGTGACAATTCTGTATTGTTTAGATATTGTCTGGGCAAAAGACCTTTCTGCACATTTCTTCTAGTTTCTTTGATCAGGAACTTTCTTTCCTTCCTTTTTTACTTTCTCCCATTCTTTGGTAGGGAATTTTCTTTCTTTTCTTTTTGCTTTCTCCCACTCTTTGATTGGGAATTTCCTTTCTTTTCTTTTTGCTTTCGAGGGTAAGGATTGACATCCTCACCCTGGGTCAAGGTTTATGGTGAGTCAGGATTTTGGCTCAAGGCTTGTAGAATGGCTAGACATGATACATGTCGGGGTTTCGTTTGGCTCAAGGATAAAAGGGATGCCCCACATTATTTCCATGACACAAATGCAAAAATGATGATTTGGAAACTTTATGCAAAACTGTTCATGTATGCACCTATGTGAACACTCAAGTGTCAAATTTTTATGGTCATGTGATGCTAGGGCTCAGGATTCATTTCCTCTATTTTAGTCAACCCAATGTTTCCAAAATATGTTCTTTTATCAATTTGTGCATTCATCCGAGTCCATTTTGGGTACTCGGGAAAATTTCACAGCATTCACCCTTCAGGTGTACACACATTTTTTTTCCAAAAACTAGCTATGATCAGCGAATTTTTCTTTAAATAAAAGTTGGAAGTCATCTCTTTTCACAAGCATGTTGGTTTTTCAGCTAGACAACTTATTTTTCTTTTTTTTCTTCCCTTTTTTTATCATTATCATTTGTTTATTTCTTTTTCTTGTTTGTTTTTTTTGTTTTTTTTTTCCTTTTTTTTTCATGAGGTATTTTGCTACCTAAACATGTGTATATTTTTGTGAGGTATTTTTGCTATATACACGCATATCCAAGGTATCTTGCTACCTAAACATACATATATATGTTTTGTAAGGTATTTTTGCTATATACATGAATATCCAAGGTATCTTTCTACCTAAACATACATATATATATTTTGTGAAGTGTTTTTTGTTTACATACATGCATATCTAAGGTATCTTTCTACCTAAACATACATATATATATTTTGTGAAGTGTTTTTTTTTTTGTTTACTTACATGCATATCTAAGGTATTTTCACTACCTAAACATACATATATATATTTTGTGAGGTATGACTACCTACCGAGCTTGCGCTTGTTTTATTTAAATTCCCAGGATCATGAGCAACTAGGTGTGTCCTACTATAAAAAGTGATCAAATAACAAGCATAGATTCAAAAGGTATTGTTGCCTCCTAGTAGCGCTTCTTTAACGTCTTGAGCTGGACGCCTAATGATTTGTCGGTCATGGACCTAGTACTTTGCTTACCTTTGGCTTTGGACTGGGTCACCTATTGGTCGGCCATGTGTAATAGGCAACGCTCTAATCCTTTTTTGTGGATGAGCTGAGGTGAACTCTAGAGGTGGTGGCGGTGTGTCTATTGCCTGCTACCGGCCATCCCAATGTTGCTGTGGTGTTTTGCCCTGGGCCTGCCTGGGGACGCAGTACTTCTTGATGAAAGCTCGATTAGTAGGGGGCCTGATGCCCTTGCTGGAGGTGACAGGTACTCCGTAGAACCGACAGAGACCCGTAATTAGAGCTTGACAACTCCAAGACCCTGTTGGACTTCTTCGGGTCCACTGGGTGTCTTGCAGGCGCGATCCCTGCAAACAATAGATGAAATCAGAAATCATTTGGGGGAGGTGCATACTTACCTATGCCACGACAACATGAACTTGCTGGGGGGAACGGGCGCCCTGTAGGGCCGACAGAGGCCCGTAACCAGAGCTGGAAACCCCAGGGCCCTGTTGGACATCTTCTGGTCCACTGGGTGTCTTTGTATGTGCGATCCCTGCAAACAATAGATGGTATCAGAAATCAGTTGAACCATATGCATACTTACCCATGTCGGGACGACACAGACCAACTGATACTTTTGTAGGGGGAGATTGGCATTGCAGTCGCTGGGCAGAATGTTGCTAAGTAGCAATGTCATCTATATCTGTGTAAGAGTGGTCATGTTGGTGCGCATGATCCGCACTCGTCTCTTTCTAGCGGCACGGGTGAAATCTTGCCCCGGTATGCATAGTAGCTGTGTGATAGCCTCCCTCTCTGGTTGTACTCGCACAGTTGGCCCTCCTCCAATATCAGGGGGTGGCCCAGGAACCGTTAAAAGGAAATTACTGGTCCCTTAACCGGGAGTGCAAGTCTCGGTTAAGCATTTAAGGACAGAGGACCTTAAATTCTCTTAAGGTGCGGATGTGGAGCACACTGAAAATGAGGACACGTAGCCCTCTAAAGGTGAGGGCGTGCAACCCTCTCAAGGAGAGGATGTGTAGTCCTCTGGAGGTGAGGGCGTGTAGCCCTCTGTTGGCGAGGACGTGTAGTCCTCTCAAGGTGAGGGCGTGCAGCCCTCTGTTGGCGAGGACGTGTAGTCCTCTCAAGGTGAGGGCATGCAGCCCTCTGTTGGTGAGGACGTGTAGTCCTCTAAAGGTGAGGGCGTGTAGCCCTACGAAGGTGAGGACATGCAGTTCTCTGATGGCGAGGGCGTGTAGCCCTCTGAAGGTGAGGGCGTGCAGCCCTCTGATGGCGAGGACGTGTAGTCCTCTCAAGGTGAGGGCGTGCAGCCCTCTGCTGGCGAGGACGTGTAGTCCTTTCAAGGTGAGGGCGTGCAACCCTCCGTTGGCAAGGACATGTAGTCCTCTAAAGGCGAGGACGTGTAGTCCTCTGACGGTGAGGGTAACTAGTACCCAAGGTGAGGGCGTGTAGCCCTCTCAAGGCGCGGACATGTAGTCCTCTGGAGGTGAGGGCGTGCAGCCCTCTGATGGTGAGGGTAACTAGTACCCAAGGGTTCACCCTTATTAGAAAGCAAGAGAACGACTCATCGAGAGGGTCGGTCATCCCAAATCCACACGACTGGATATTAGATGTAGGAAATCAATGCAGTTAACATGATTTTTAGGGATGTAGATGCATGCAACCTTTGTCTTGAAATGCGGTAAATGCAGACTTCATATGAAACAATGCAATGTAATGGAAAGTTGTACAACGTTCATGACATTCTTTCCCTATTTGGTGATTTTGATTTTGATTTAATTTTTTTGGAAAACACAGATTGACTATCCTTTTGAAAGAGGTGATAATTCATGCAACCTCATCCTATCTTTTTGAAAATCTCTCCGGGAACTCCCTCAGAGTGTATGTTCTGTTTGATTTAGTCACTTGACCGTTTTTGAGTGACGGGAATGGAGCCGTTTGATGTTTAATCAATCTATTGAAATTCCAGGGCATGTCTCCCCCTTTTTTTTCTTGTTT
Source organism: Glycine max (assembly GCF_000004515.6). Taxonomy (NCBI): domain Eukaryota; kingdom Viridiplantae; phylum Streptophyta; class Magnoliopsida; order Fabales; family Fabaceae; genus Glycine; species Glycine max. The sequence continues at coordinate 32,877,162 of NC_038242.2, read as the reverse complement.
AAAAACATCGATGGGTGTGAACTTTTGATCTGCCCCTATGTTCACTTAAGGCTCATGCACGATGCCCCTCATTGCCCCAGTGTAAGGCTTTGAGGTACCAATTGTTATCTTTCGTCATGACCTTGTAGCTGGGAACCTATTGTTGCTTCTTCTGCATTCTAAGCTTATCCCTCTTAAGATTATTGAGGCCACAAGGTCCAACAAGTGGTATCAGAGCTTCATTCTTGTACAAAGTTTAGAAGCTTCAAGAAAAAGATGGCCTCAGCAAATTCCTTATTTCCAGAAGGGAATTCTATCAATAGACCTCCAATCTTTAATGGAGAGGGTTACCACTACTGGAAAACCCGAATGCAAATTTTTATCGAGGCAATAGATCTAAATATCTGGGAAGCCATAGAAATAGGGCCTTATATACCCACCACAGTAGAAAGAGTTTCAATAGATGGTAGTTCATCAAGTGAAAGCATAACCATAGAAAAACCTAGAGATAGATGGTCTGAAGAGGATAGAAAACGAGTACAATACAACCTAAAAGCCAAAAACATAATAACATCTGCCCTAGGAATGGATGAATATTTCAGAGTTTCAAATTGTAAGAGTGCTAAGGAAATGTGGGACACTCTTCGATTAACACATGAAGGAACTACAGATGTTAAAAGATCTAGGATAAATGCACTAACTCATGAGTATGAATTATTTAGAATGAATACAAATGAAAATATTCAGAGTATGCAAAAGAGATTTACACATATAGTAAATCATCTAGCAGCCTTAGGCAAAGAATTTCAAAATGAAGATCTTATAAACAAGGTGCTAAGATGTTTAAGTAGAGAATGGCAACCCAAAGTAACGGCTATTTCTGAATCAAGAGATTTGTCTAACATGTCTCTTGCCACTTTATTTGGTAAGTTGCAGGAACACGAGATGGAACTATTGAGATTGCACCAAAATGAAGAAAATGACAAGAAAAGGAAAGGAATTGCTCTTAAAGCATCATCCTCAATTCAAGAAGAAAGTGATCAGGATAATGATGCAGATGATGATGATGATCTAAGTTTCTTTGTAAAAAGGTTCAACAAATTTCTTAAAGTAAGAGGAAATCAGAGGCGACCAAATTTTAAATCAAAGAGAAGGACAGAAAATTCATCCTCTACTCTAAAATGCTTTGAATGCAATCAACCTGGACATCTGAGGGTTGATTGTCCCATCTTCAAGAAAAAGATGGAAAAATCTGAAAAGAAAAATCATAGTGAGAAGAAACTAAAGAAAGCATACATCACATGGGATGAAAATGATTTGGAATCCTCTGATGATTCTGAAAATGAAGAGATAAATCTTTGCCTTATGGCAAAAAGCTACGAAAGTGATGAAGAGGTAACATCTTCAAACAACTTATCTATTTCTTTTGATGAATTGCAGGATGCATTTGCTGATTTGCATAAAGAATCAATTAAACTTGCAAAATTAGTTTCATCATCAAAGAAAACAATTTCAAATTTAGAAAATGAAATTTCAAAATTAAACAAAGAATTAGATCTTCTTAGAAATGAAGTTTCAATCTCTAAAACAAATGAAAAAGTTAATATCTCCACTATAAATGACAAGAAAATAACAGATTCTTGTAGTTGTTGTGATAAATATGTAAAAGAAATTAAAGAGTTAAAAAATTCACTTGCAAAATTTTCATATAGTAGAAATAATTTAGATGTTATATTAAGTAAACAAAGATATGTGTCTAATAAAAATGGACTAGGGTATAAATCTGAAAAACTACAAAAGGTTCATAAAAACTTTTCCACTTCCACACAAAAATGTAATTCTAATTCTATCACTTGTTTTTACTGTGGAAGAAGAGGACATGGCATATCAACTTGCTACTTCAAGAAAAATTACAGTAATATTAAAATGATATGGGTCCCAAAAGGATCCTCAGTTAATACTAACATGCAAGGACCCAATAAAATTTGGGTACCTAAGTCAAAAACTTGATTATGCAGGTATCTTTGAGAAAGAAGTGGTACATAGATAGCGGATGCTCAAAACATATGACTGGAGATGCATCAAATTTTACACACATATCTCCAAAGAAAAGCGGGCATGTAACATATGGTGACAACAACAAAGGTAGAATTCTTGGAGTGGGTAAAATAGGTACAAATTCTTCAAACTCCATTGAAAATGTTCTACTTGTTGAAGGCCTTAAGCATAGCCTGCTTAGCGTTAGTCAACTATGTGACAAAGGCTATCTAGTATCATTTGATTCTCAGAAATGTCTTATAGAACATAAGCATGACATTAATATAAAGCATGTAGGACATAGAGTCAATAATGTTTACATGATAGACTTAAGCATAAAACAAGAAAACAATCATTGCTTTCTTAGTAAAGATGATGATCCATGGTTATGGCATAAAAGAATTGCTCACATAAACATGGATCACTTAAATAAATTAATTTCAAAAGATTTAGTAGTTGGTTTGCCTAAATTGAAATTTGAAAAAGATAAATTATGCGATGCATGTCAAAAGGGCAAACAAACAAGAGTCTCATTCAAATCTAAAAATGTTGTTTCAACCACTCGACCATTACAGTTATTGCATATGGATCTATTTGGTCCATCTAGAACCATGAGTTTTGGAGGAAATTACTATGCTTTAGTTATAGTTGATGATTTCTCTAGATATACTTGGACATTATTTATTACACATAAAAGTGATTCATTCCATGCATTTAGGAAACTTGCTAAAGTCATACAAAACAAGAAAAATCTCAAGATTGCATCCATTAGAAGTGATCATGGGGGTGAATTTGAAAATAAAGATTTTGAATTATTTTGTGATGAACATGGTATTGAACATAATTTTTCTGCACCAAGAACTCCTCAACAAAATGGAGTTGTTGAGAGGAAAAATAGGTCATTGGAAGAAATTGCAAGAACTTTATTAAATGATACTTCTCTTCCAAAGTATTTTTGGGCTGAAGCTGTCAATACTGCATGTTACATCATGAATAGAGCCTTGATAAGACCTATTTTAAAGAAAACCCCATATGAATTATTTAACGGTAGAAAACCTAATATTTCTCATCTACATGTTTTTGGGTGCAAGTGCTTTGTACTTAATAATGGTAAAGATAATCTAGGAAAATTCGATGCAAAATCTGATGAAGGCATTTTTCTTGGATATTCTTTACAAAGCAAAGCATATAGAATATATAATAAGAGAACTATGAATATAGAGGAATCCATTCATGTTACCTTTGATGAATCTAATGCTATATTGTCAACAAAGAATATGCTAGATGACATTGCAGATTCTTTAGAACATATGAACATTCATGAACAAGATTCCAAAGGAAATGACAAAGGAAACAATGAAGATCCTCCAGAAGAAGGCAAATCCAATGATGTACTCCCAAGAGAATGGAAAACTTCAAGAGATCATCCCCTCGACAATATTATTAGTGATATCTCAAAAGGGGTAACAACTAGACATTCTCTTAAAGATTTATGCAATAATATGGCTTTTGTATCTATGATTGAACCTAAAAATATAAAAGAAGCCATAGTAGATGATAATTGGATCATTGCCATGCAAGAAGAACTAAACCAATTTGAAAGAAACAATGTATGGAAATTAGTAGAAAAACCTGAAAATTATCCTGTTATTGGAACAAAATGGGTTTTTAGAAATAAATTAGATGAACATGGTATAATTATTAGAAATAAAGCCAGGTTAGTAGCAAAAGGGTATAATCAAGAAGAGGGGATAGACTATGAAGAAACATATGCTCCTGTTGCAAGATTAGAAGCCATTAGAATGCTTTTGGCATATGCATCCATAATGAACTTTAAACTTTATCAAATGGATGTTAAGAGTGCCTTTCTAAATGGCTTAATTCAAGAAGAGGTATATGTTGAACAACCCCCTGGTTTTGAAATTTCTGATAAACCAAACCATGTTTATAAATTACAAAAGGCTCTTTATGGTTTGAAACAAGCCCCTAGGGCATGGTATGAACGATTAAGTAATTTTCTTCTTGAAAAAGAATTCTCCAGAGGTAAAGTGGATACCACATTATTCATAAAGAGAAGGCATAATGATATTTTGTTGGTTCAAATATATGTTGATGATATAATTTTTGGATCCACTAATGATTCATTGTGCAAGGAGTTTTCCCTTGATATGCAAAGTGAATTTGAAATGTCAATGATGGGAGAACTAAAGTACTTTCTGGGATTACAAATCAAGCAAACTCAAGAAGGTATATTCATCAATCAATCCAAATACTGCAAGGAATTGATCAAAAGATTTGGGATGGATAGTGCAAAACACATGTCTACACCGATGAGCACTAATTGTTACTTAGATAAAGATGAATCTGGTCAGTCTATAGACATAAAACAATATCGAGGTATGATCGGATCTCTTCTTTATTTATCTGCTAGTAGACCTGATATTATGTTTAGTGTATGCATGTGTGCTAGGTTTCAATCCAACCCCAAACAATCACATCTAAGTGCAGTAAAGAGAATCATGAGATATCTATTAGGAACAATCAATTTAGGATTATGGTATCCTAAGAATTCAACATGTAACTTAATAGGATATTCTGATTCTGATTTTGCCGGGTCTAAAACTGATAGAAAAAGTACAAGTGGAACTTGTCAATTTATTGGATCGGCTCTTGTCTCATGGCATAGTAAGAAACAAAACAGTGTTGTTTTATCTACTGCTGAAGCGGAGTATATCTCTGCCGGTAGTTGTTGTGCACAAATTTTATGGATGAAGCAACAATTATCTGACTATGGCATCATTCTTGATCGCATACCTATTAAGTGTGATAATACTAGTGCCATAAATCTATCCAAAAACCCAGTTCAACATTCAAGAACTAAACATATAGAGATTAGACACCACTTTCTTAGAGATCATGTCTTAAAGGGAGATTGTGTATTAGAATTTGTTGATACTAAGAATCAACTTGCTGATATTTTCACTAAACCTCTCCCCAAGGAAGTGTTTTTCTCTATTAGAAGAGAATTAGGTCTCTTAGATGTAAGAGATTTAGAAAAATAGGAATTGATTGGTTGATTGATTAGTTGATTGATTGATTGATTTACTTTTTACCTTTTGATTGTAGATTATTTTGTTTGATCTTGTTTGAATTCTTGTTTTTATGATAGAATTTATGATTTCTTGTGTATATAGTAATTGAATGATTGAATTTAGTGTATTAGTAGTGAAAATTAGTCATATAAGATGTATTTGAGCATAAATATAGATATTCTCTTAGAAACTAGCCTAGGATAGGCTCTGGTAATCGATTACCACTCAATGTAATCGATTACACTTGAACAGGCAGCCTGTAATCGATTACAACATCCTGTAATCGATTACCAGAAGGCTTATTGGGCCTGTAATCGATTACCAATACCTGTAATCGATTACAATGCGTCATCTTCTATAAATACTCACGAAATCGGAGCTCGTGCGCAGCCAAAGCTTCCTCCACGTTTTCCTCCATACCTAGAACTTCAAACCTTCGATTCTCACTCGATTCTTCACCAAATCACGTCCCGTAAAGCCCAATCTTCCTCTTTTTCACTCCTCTTTCACTTCCACCGATCAAAATCCAGAAAAACTTCATCAAATGGCAGAGCCATCAAAGAAGAGAAAGGGATCATCTTCCACCGCCACCGCTGCTGCCCATCGCCGTCACGGCCCATCCGGAGCACCCACAGCACCTATTCCTCCTTCTTTGTCATCTCCAAGATCATCAACACTGTTTTCATCTGATGATCAACGTCTACGGTACCTTTCTCAGTTTTCTTCTAGAATAATCTTAGACCCTAAGTACCTAGACGTAGAGTTCTTTAATGATGAAACGTTTGATTGCTATCAAGTGTTTCAAAATTCTGGTCTTGTTGATTTCATGTCATTTAAATTGCCATATTATCCTGAACTTGTAAAGGTCTTCTACTGCAATTTAAAAATTCAGGATGGTATTATTATGTCTGAGGTGCATGGTACTTCTATGGTCATTGATCAGTCACTTTTCTTTTCTTTGACTCATTTACCCAGTCAAGGTGCACCTTTTGAGGGCACCATTGTTGATGACTGGAAATTCGATTATTCGAGTCATGATGCTCGTCGCATGGCCTGCAATGATCAAGCTGACATGACCGGTAGATTGTTGGCCGGGTCATTAACTTTTGATAATCGCATCATGCATTATATCATTGTTAGAATTTTGCTCCCTCGGTCTTCAAATTTAGCACAAGCCTCTGAGGAGGATTTGATTCTTATGTGGGCTTTTCTAACCGGTCGTCAGATCGACTGGGCCCATTTGGTTCGGTACCGAATGCATAAGGCATTACGGGCCAATGCACCTCTTCCTTATCCACACTTGATTACTCTGTTTTTGCGTCATTTTCAAATTCCGCTTGATGATGAACCCTTTGTTCAAGTCAAGCGTTCCTTTGCAATTGGTGCTGGTGCAGTGACCTCCTTTGGGTATCGTAAAGATCGGAATGGACAATGGCTGAAGAAGGATGCACTCCCTCCTCAAGATGAACGTACTCCTTCACCTCCTCCTCAACGTGAGGATTCCGCTCTCATGAATGAAGTCCTCTCCGAATTACGGGGTCTTCGTTCGTATGTTGGTGACCGCTTTGACTCGTTAGATTCACGCTTTGCCGGTATGGACATTCGTCTTACACAGCTTGAAGAGGATGTCGGATACATTCGTCAGAGTTTCGATCTTCCACCACCTCCTCCGTCTTCTTAGCTTTTAGATTCTGATTATTTATCTTTTATAAGCCGTGTATTTTGGCTTTTAGTTTCTTAGAATTTACATTATTATGCTAAGTACTTTGCTTATTTATCTTGTGGATTTTAAATTTCAGTCTTGGATGTTTTGTGGTTGTTGACATTTTCAGTTATTTGGATTCTAGTTTGATTATTTCTTGTTTGTGAGTTTGGCTTATTGTATTTAATACTCTGATGCTTATATCTTGCTACTCCATTGTTGTAACTATGTTGATTTCCGAGTTCTTTGGCTTTTTGATGTTGCCAAAGGGGGAGAAAAAGGTTGTAGCAAAGAAAAAGCTTAAGAAAAAGCTTAACAAACTTAGAGCTTCATTCTCCATTAATGCTTTTCAAGATTAAAATTCAAGACAATACTTCAAGATTACAAGGCACAACATCAAGATGATCACTAGAATATTAGGAAGGGAATTCCTAATTGAATTAGCAAAGGTTTGGCCAAGTGATTTAAAATAAAAAGTGTTTTTCAAAGGTTTTACTCTCTGGTAATCGATTACCAGAGGATGTAATCGATTACCAGTGGCCAAATACATTTTATAACAGCTATAAAAATTTGAATTCGAAATTTTAAAAGCTGTAATCGATTACACAATATTGGTAATCGATTACCAGCAGTTAGTAAACGTTTTAATTCAAATTTTAAAAGCTGTAATCGATTACACAATTACTGTAATCGATTACCAGACAGGAATTTCAGAAAAATAATTTCAAGAGTCACAACTTTTCAAAGGCTTTACTCATGACCACCAATGGTCTATATATATGTGACTTAAACACGAAATTGCTTAGAGATTTTCAGAACAACAAAGTGTTTATCCTCTCAAAGAGCAATTTCATTTTATCCTCTTAAGAATTCCTTGGCCAATTCAATTGCAATTCATTAAGGAATTAATTGAGTGCTCAATTTGTAAAATCCATCTCTTTCTAGAGAGATTTGTTCCTCTTCTTCTTCTCATTCTCTAAGGGATTAAGAGACTGTGAGTCTCTTGTTGTAAAGAATCTCTAAACACAAAGGAAGGGTTGTCCTTGTGTGTTTAGAACTTGTAAAAGGAATTTACAAGTTAGTGGAAATCTCAAGTGGGTTGCTTGAGTACTGGATGTAGGCACGGGAAGTGGCCGAACCAGTATAAAATTGTGTTTGCATTCTCTCTTCCCTTATCTCATTTATGTTATTGCAATCAATTTTGCCTTGCATGTTTATAGAACATTATTAAATTGATTGTTGTTGCTTCTTCTGCATTCTAAGCTTATCCCTCTTAAGATTATTGAGGCCACAAGGTCCAACACCTATTGGGTGAAAACTTCTAATCTGCCCCTAGGTTCGCTTGAGGTTTTTGCATGGTGCCTTTCGTTGCCCCAGTGTATGGCTTAGAGGTACCAATTGTTGTCTTGTTTTCACAACCTCGTAGTGAGGAAGAATGAAAGAAGCAGTTGATTCTTGCAAAAAGAATTTTCCAAGGACGAGAAATAGTTGAAGGATTTTTCAGTTGATGGATTAAGTCAAATGAATCCTATGTAGAAGCAAGATGTTTTGATGTCTTGATGATGCTAAAGGATCAAGTGCTTCTAAATTTTATTCAAGACAAGAATCCAAGAAAATCAAGATATATGATCAAGTTGATCTCTAGAATCTTAGGAAGAAGTTTCCAAATTGAAAAAACAAAAGGTTTGACCAAAGAATTCTATCATTTCAAATTGAGATTTGCTCTCTGGTAATCGATTACCAGCAGCTGAAAATGTTTATAACAGTCACTAGAAATTTGAATTCAAAATTTATAATGTGTAATCGATTACACATGGATGGTAATTGATTACCAGTAGTTTTTTTTTTTTTTGAAAATTTTAAAATCTGTAATCGTTTGCACAAGTCTTGTAATCGATTACCAGAGGGGATTTTCAGAAAATAATTTCCAAGAGTCACATCTATTCAAATTTTTTATGAATGGCCATTAAAAAGAGTTTTCATTGCCCAAAAGTTTTATCCTCTCAAAAGATTAAGAGATTTTTTCTGAATTGAAATGTCTTATCCTCTCAAAAAGATTCCTTGGTCAACTACTTGCATATTCAATAAGGAATTTTGATTGATCTTCATTGTACAATCTATCTCTTTTAAGAGAGATTTCTTCTTCTTATTTCTGAAAAGGGATTAAGAGATCGTGGGTCTCTTGTTGTAGAGGATTCCTGAACACAAGGGAAGGGTTGTCCCTGTGTGGTTCAGACTTTGTAAAAGGAGTTTTACAAAGAGAGTGGAAAATCTCAAGTGGGTTGCTTGAGGACTGGACGTAGGCGCGGGAAGTGGCCGAACCAGTATAAATCAAGTTTGCATTCCTCTCTTCCTTTAAACTTCTTTTATTTATTGCTATTTATCTTTTGCTTTAAAGAAGTTTATTTTGAATTGTCTTTTGAGTAATTCATGTTAAGGGTGCATTGTTAATCCAAAAAGAAAGAGTGAAAGTTTAATTGGGGAATAGTCTTTGTATCTTAATTCAACCCCCCTTTTTCTTAAGGTAACTGAGGCCATTTGTCCAACATCCTATTCTTGATAATTCACTTCTCTCTAAAAAGACAAACTTTCTGTAATGTTAAAATGAGGTCACATGAACGTCTTGAAAACACAGTTAATCAAATGCTTTCCCTTTTTTTGAAACTTATTTGTTTTGAACTTTACTCGTTGTTTTACGGCACCCCTACCAACGTGCAGGACGAACAATCTCTGATTGAACGGTCTTGGAAGTTAACACTCAAGAGCGCAGGTTGCTTAGAGCAAACAAACCAATGGCTTACACTCACATTCCGGTGGAAGCTGAATAAGCAAAGACGTGTTTGTGAAAGGATGAGAGAGACAAGGATGTCAAATTCATTCATTTTAGCATTGTAACTGTGGTTTACAATAATGGCATAAACTTGGAAATCCTGATGAGTCATTAGAGACACCTAACAACAGCCTTCAAAATTGCCCCATGTGTGGTGTCGCTTGTCAGTGTTAGGATTCAACAAGTGATTCTCCTCAAATTTCAGCCAGCCCACATCAATTAGACTTTGCACCTTATGCTTCAGGGTCATACAGTGCTCAATGGAATGCCCCAGGGCTCCTCCACGATATGCACATGTTGCGTTTGAGTCGTATCCTCAGAAAAATGGAGGTTTGAGGGAACCTAGCAGGGGTTATGGCTACCATTGCATTATCAAGTAGATATGGGAGCAAGTTAGCATATGACACCGGAATTTGGGGTGAATCCTACAGGCTTTTCACTGCAAAATTCATTTCTTGGTTGGTGTTTTTTGGTTTGTGCTAAAGGTGGTCTTCGTCATTGGAAGTGCGGTAGAAAGGCTTTGTGGTTGATTTAGGGATGGCCTTTGTGGATAAATGGGTGGTGGGTAAGGAGGAGGTTTGTTATTGGCTGAGTAATGACATTGTTGGGTTGGTGGGAAACTTGGCCATATAGGAATGGCAGTCACAGCATGGGTTTCTCCCTCTTTCTCACCCTCTTCATTTGCCCCAGTTTTCTCAGTCGTCCTAGTAGGATGATCAAATTTGCCTCTTTTCGGACCCACATCGATCCTTTCACTGGCGAAGACCAAATCCGCAAAGCTTTTGAGGGTGCGTAGCCCACCATCTTTTCATAGTAGAGTACCGATAATGTGTCTACCATCACGATTATCGTCTCCCTTTTTGCACATGTTCTGTAGTTGCATCCTATCCGGAACCATATCAGAATAGTACTGATACTGCCTAACGAAGGCAACCATTAGGTCCTTCCAAGTATGGACTCGGGAAGGTTCCAAGTTAGTGTACCAGGTAACAACTACCCCAGTAAGACTTTCTTGGAAGAAATGTATTAGCAATTCCTCATCTTTGCGTATGCCCTTATCTTCCGACAATACATCTTTGGATGGTTCTTGGGGCAAGTAGTCCCCTTGTACTTGTCAAAGTCCAGCACCTTGAACTTGGGAGGGGTGATGATATTGGGTACTAGGAACAACTCTTCTAGGTTAGCAAAGGCATAATCTTCACCTCCTTCAATGGCCTTGAGCCTTTCCTCTATATGATCCAACTTTCCCTTTTCAGCCATAGCAGGAGGGGCTCTTCCCACCGCAAAATGCAAGGGTTGTGGTTGTGGGCGAAACTGAGGGCCCTCCAAAGTGTTTGGCATGGGTATACCACCAACTGCTTGCCCTTCATCGGCATATCCGAGGCAAGGCTCGAAGTCAGCTAGATTGTGGTGGGGAATTTCATGTGTCTCCCCCATGGTTTGAGAGATATGTGCCTGATCAGATTGAGGTTATTGGTTCTCAATGAGTATCGGAGTGGAGTCATTGAGATTTTCATTGAGAGTGTATGCCACATTGGGTGGTGTATAGTTGGGAGGCAAGCCATATGATGGGAAGGCGTGCTCGTTTTGAATTTGCACATCATGGGGTCGTCCGTACTTCCCAAATCTTTGCCTACCATATTTGAGGTTGGATGATTCATTTGGTTGAGGCCAGATGGGGGCATCGGGTTCACCTTAGCAACAGCGTTGGTAGCGGCAACTGCAACCATATCGACTTCCCTTATCTTTTTCATGCTTATTATGGCCTCCATCATTGTGGCCATTTGCTCTTTCATGGCCTCCATGTCGGCCTTCATCTGCTCTTGCACCTTCTCTACTTCACCCATTACTCTAGCTCTAGCACGGGTTTGGTAGGGGCGCCGTAAAGCGTGTTTTTTTTTCTTTTTTGATAATAACGATTAAGTTCATTTTTATTTTATTTATTTATTTATTTATTTTTATTTTCTTTTTCAAGGAAAGAATGCAATGAGCAATGCAACCAATGAAAAGCATGGATGTATGCGAATGATGTACAGTTGAAGTATTGCGAATTTTTACGCAGGATATGGGGTTGAATCAATTTAGATTTTCAACATGGTCCATGACATCTTTGTCAAGGTGAAACTGGAAGTAACAAGGACATCAACAATCCTAAATATGTTTGGCAGTAGACGAAGCAGTGATGTGACTCGATTCATCTTTTGCCCCAATTTTTGCAAGATAGTTACTTCCATACTTCAACTTGACTTGATGAACTTTTTTCGAAAAAGCATGAGCTTGGTTCAACCCCATAACCCAGGGAATGGCAATTTTGATCGCCAATACTTCAACAACATTTCATAGGGATGAAAGACTCGGGAATACGCATACTATGCATGGAGAATGTAATTATCAAATTGAGATGCCCGGAGAAACATCTTTTCTTAGTTAACTATGCATTAGGTACCGTGTTCACTCATTTTGTTTTAAAGTGAAACGGGTTTATGATCCCAACATGGTTGGCTCATGGTACCGAATATATGCAACCAAGAATGCATCATGAATTTTCATGCTTCCTTTTTTGTTTTTGTTTTGTAGAGGAAAATGCAAGGCTCATGCATGAGCAAACATGAAAACAAAAGGTATGCAGTTTGTAGAACAAAAAGTATGTTGAACGCATATGCATGATGATGCAATGACTCATGCAAAATGTGAGGCTGGAATATGATAACGGACAAATGCAGGAACGATATGTTCATTATGATGTTATGAAGAGATGCTTATGCGATGCATGATATGAATGCATTTTACGGACACGAGAGCCCGGAAAATTATCTCTTCTTACTTGCGCATTTGGGGGCGCAGTGCCCCATGTGTATAATTAAGAAGGTGATATGGACCTTCCGGCTTCCCGTGACAAAGGACGAGACCTACATACAATGCATGCTAGAGATAAAATGCGGGAGTGACTTGATTCACACTTATTTTTGGAGTAAAAACGTGGGATAAACTCATTTTATTTAGAAAGTTTATAACTAGTCAAGATCTGAGTGACAATACAAACTTCCTAGCGGTTTCTAATCATATAGTCCATTAAGTTTATCATATGCTGAAAATAGCGGAGAAGTCCGTGGATCTCCTCGGGGGCGGAGTAGGTGTCCGCCATTGCCTTGGCCTTGGCTAACAATCGGGGAAGTTCTTGACTCCTGTTCAAAGTAAGAGCAAATCGGTCCATCCACATTGTTGCCTCTTGGTGCAATGAATCAATTACCCTTTCCCTTGCTTCCCTTTCTGCTGATATCTTGGCGTACTCATCCTCTAGCCTTTGCTCGTGAGTCGCCGCTAGATTTAGCTTCTCTTTGCACTCATCGATGATGGCCCACATATTCCCTTCAGTCTCGCTTAACTGTTGGGACAAATTTCTTTTCGACCTAAGGCAAGCCTTTAGCTCGTCCTTCAAGATCATGCCTTTGACCCGTGATGATTCCTTTCACCTCTTCGGAGCTTGAGCTCACTATTGCTGCCCTATAAAGCCCCTCAAAACTTTGCTTTGGTTGTGTTCTTCCTTTCAGGCCTTCTTGGTTTCTCGTTCCAAGGCTTCAGCGGTGGCCATATTGACGTCCCTTAGTTTATCATACTCTTTTCAGACTTTGATGGCTATGGACTTGAACTTCTCTTCGACTACCCGGGCTCTTTCAAGCTCTGCCTTCAGGGCTTGTACCTCATGACTTTCTTCCGAAGCTTTAACCTCATCATCTCTCATAGTCTTTAGATTTGGGAGCCAATCCAATCCTTGTGTCCGGACTCTCAGCCACTTATGATAGCCGCCGATGCTCCCATTACTGCTTCCCCTAAGCTCTCTGCCCTTTCTTCACACCGCATCACATGCCTTGTGAACTCCTTAGAGTACCCTCGCATTGGGGTCACTGAAACCCCGTGCGATGAAAGGCGTGATGCTTTCGTCTGATGGCACTTCTCTCATGGGGTAGCCAAGCTGTCTTATGGCGAGGATGGGATTATAATTAATACAACCCCTTGTTCCCATCAAGAGAACATTTGGACATCATTCGCATGAAGATAGAATCCTGATTCTTCCTTCCTTCTAGCGAGGGAACCAATTAACAGACGCCCCTCCATGCTAGCCAAGAATTGGTCCCAATTCGCCTTTCCTTTTTCGATGCACGAGCGGTGACCTTGTAGCGGATAGACGGGCCTACCTTCTTGGAGAAAAGGGTGTGAAACCAGCCCCACATAGAGAGCCAGTGCACAACAAAAAATTCTTGCGTCGCTCTTTTCACATCCCCGATCGAACGTGTCATACATGGCCAAAATGGCGACGACCGGGCTTTCCTTGCCATGATGAAAGGCGAGGAAAGCGTCAATCGCTGCTAGGTCCACTAACCCATCCATATTCGGAAAGAGGACAACTCCAAAGATCAAAAGCGCCAAGATGTCAATCAAAGAAAGCCCATTCGCCTTGATTTGCCAAGGCCTTTGCCCTTTCCTCCAAACACTTCCTTGGTACTCCGACTACCCCATTCCTGTTTTGCTTTACACGGTCCAACTCTTGTGCTGAGATTTTCACTACCTTGGCAACTCTTGTCGTGGAGGGATAGAACCCAGAGAAAAGATATGGCTTCCTTCCTCCCAGTGGGCATCCCAGGATTTCTTCAAACTCTTTCACAATCGGCACTAGCTGGAAGTCCTCAAATGTGAAGCACCTTAGGGGCTGGTCATAATACTGGGAAAGGGATGCAATCGGTTCCATGGAGACTTCTACCCTAGATAGGTCCCAAATCTTACCATAGGCTTTGCGGAAGGCTTGCCGTTGAAGTTGACCCATTAATTGCCCCAACTCTCGTAAACTAGTGACCTCTAAGCTCTTGATTTTGACTTGATAGAACCTCTTTTTAATCGAAGGCTTTTGACTTGATCCCATGTTTTACTAAAGTTAAATAAAATCTAGTGCGAATCAAAACTCCGACATCTATCATGGGTGGAATGGATGAATGCATGAAGAAATGCATATGACACAGATGCAATTTACGAATACGGGAGCCCGAGAAACTGTCTCCTTCTTAGATACAACGTTTAGGGGTAGCAAAGTGCCCCAATGTATGTATTTAAAACGGTGACACGGATCCTTTGTTGGTTTGTTTACAGAGGGGATCAAGACAGAACCCATGTGCGATGCATATGCGAAAAGCGCAACACGGGAATGTACATAGTACGACAATATTCACAAACAAATATAAGCAAAAGGGTACATGACACTTATGCGTAACGTGTTTGCTCCGTGCCTCTATTTAAAGGGACCTATATGGGAGGGAACTAAAAGGGCTTTTAGTGATAATTCCCAAGGTGGTCATATCTCTCTTGATGGTTTCTAGAGGTATCATCCTCTTCGAAGAACATACTGCAGCAGTAGGGACTACTAGCAACAATATGTTTTCAAAGAAAAAAACTCTAGATGAGGGTTCACTGCAATTAAGCAAGTCGGAGACCTAGCATGATCACAGATTCACCTCCACTCCTTATGTTCCCACGAACCCGGGTATAGGGCCCCCCCCCTTTTTTTTTTCAACTCCCCGTGTGTGCAAATAGTGTTAGTGTTTGTGTGCATCAAATGAATAAATATTTACCTCAAGCATACACTTAAAAATGCACAAAAAACATCAATGAGTTATATATACAAGAACATAATGAAGGGAAACCCAACAAAGGAGTAAGTCACGGTAAAACATTGCACAAGATTAAATGGCCTAACTCTCTAAAAACAGTCCCCAGCGGAGTCTCCAACTGTCGCAACCTACCCTTCGGCGGGAGGGCGACGCGTGACTCGTGGGATACGTGTTCCACGAAAGGAATACGCGCGGAGTCGCCACCAACGTTTATTTGAGGAAAACGTTGGAAAAACCGGAAAAGACGCGATCTACGAACTTTTAAGTGAAAGGCTCGGGAGTTGTATTTACGCACGGGGAAGGTATTAGCACCCCACACGTCCGTCACAAGGGACGGCAGCCTTTAATCGAATGTGCAAACATGACTTTGATTTTTACGTTCCCTTTTATGTCCTTATATCCTTTATACCCTTTTTATATTTTTTCTATTTTTGTGGTCGACAAGGGTGTTTCCCTTTGCTCCTACGTATTCCTCAATTGTGATGAGGAAATCAGACCTACGTAGTTCTTTCTTTAGCGTGAATCAAGTGATTCTTTTTTACTTAAAAGGTGATCATTTTAAGGCGTTGGACCTTGAAAATGATCCATTTTACTTAGTAAGAAATTGAAATGATAAACTTTCAAAAACCTATTTTTGTAGGCGAGTTGATTTTAGCCTTAGTTTCACTTTAGTTATTAGTCAATTCAATCAAGAATGAGAAATCCCAAAGAGAAAACGTCCGATTGATTTTCCGCTTTATTTTACTAAAAGACATTTTTTTCTATTATTATATTATTATTTTACCTCTTTTTTGATTTCCAACGTGGTTACGGCACGACCGAACGGTCGGAATTCATTTTAACCGAAGTTAACGGATAATACAATTCAAACGATCAGTGGAAATTTATTTTATTTTTAGGTTAAGCGAGAAATGACTTAAATAAAATGGCTTAAGCACGTCAAAAGGGGTACGGAAAGTAAATGAAAACGAGAAGGAAAATACACGAAACACACTGTGGACCACCACGGGTACATAGAATGAATCGAAAAGCTTGGTCCGAGGTACTTACCCGTTGAAGACCGAAGAACGATGAAGAACGAATGAAGAACGTCGAAGAACGGTCGAAAACCTTCGCGAAATCACTCACGGAAACGTTATGGAAGCGCCTCGGCTTGGATTTTCTTCACGGAAACAATTTTTCTAAGCAAATTCGAAAGAGAGAGAAGTGCCTCAGGGGCTGAACCCTTTTCCACTTCACTTCTCCCCCTATTTATAGAAAATTGGGGGAGAAGCTTGCCACCCAGCTCGCCCAGGCGAGCAGGGTTGCTTCCTCCAGAAGAAACAGCCTTCTGGAGGAATCTTCTGGAGAGCCCAAGTGGGCCTGGTTGCTATTTGCACCCCCATTTTTACTAAGTACACCCCTTGCCTTTTTTTTGGTGATTCTTTTTTCGTAAAGTTACGGAAACTTACGAATTTCGTAACGATATAAAGAGATTTGTTATATAGACCGTGTTGATATATAGACCGTGTTGATATAAAGAAATTTTATTTAGCATTGTAACTACGGTTTACAATAATGCCATAAACTTGAAAATCCTGATGAGTCATTAGAGACATCTAACAACAACTTTCAAAATTGCCCCATGTGTGGTGTCACTTGTCAGTGTTAGGATTCAACAAGCGATTCTCCTCAAATTTCAGCCAGCCCGCATCAATTAGACCTTGCACCTTACGCTTCAGGGCCCCACAATGCTCAATGGAACGCCCCGGGGCTTCTCCATGACAAGCACACGTTGCGTTCGAGTCGTATTCTCGGAGAAATGGAGGTTGATGAACCTTGGCTGGGGTTATGGCTACCATTGAATTATCAAGTAGATATGGGAGCAAGCCAACATAGGACACCAAAATTGGGGTGAATTCTACAGGCTTTTTTTCGCTGCAAAATTCATTTCTTGGTTGGTGTTTTGGTTTGTGCTAAAGGTGGTGTTCGTCATTGGAAGTGCGGTAGACAGGCTTTGTGGTTGATTTAGGGATGACCTTTGTGGATAACTAGGTGATGGGTAAGGAGAAGGTTTGTTATTGGCTGAGTAATGACATTGTTGGGTTGGTGGGAAACTTGGCTGTATAGGAATGGCAGTCACAACATGGGTTTCTCCCTCATTCTCACCCTCTTCATTTGCCCAAATTTTTTTTTGCATTTATCAAAGCATGATGATCATATTTTCCTCTTTTTAGACCCACTTCGATCATTTCGCCAGCGAAGACCAAATCCGCAAAGCTTGAAGGTGTGTAACCCACCATTTTCCATAATAGAACACTAGTAATATGTCTACTATCATTGTTATTATTTCTTTCTTCGTCATTGAGGGAAACACTTGGGCTGCCAGATCCCTCCACCTTTAGGCGTATTCTTTGAAAGATGCGTGCCCCCTTTTTGCACATGTTCTGTAGTTGCATCCTATCCGAAGCGATTATACTGACACTACCTAACGAAGGCAACCATTAGGTCCTTCCAAGAATGGACTCGAGAAGGTTCCAAGTTAGTGTACCAGGTATCAGCTACCCCAGTAAGACTTTCTTGGAAGGAATGTATCAGCAATTCCTCATCTTTTGCGTATGCCCCCATCTTCCGACAATACATCTTTAGATGGTTCTTGGGGCAAGTAGTCCCCTTGTACTTGTCAAAGTCCAGCACCTTGAACTTGGGAGGGGTGATGATATTGGGTACTAGGAACAACTCTCCTAGGTTAGCAAAGGCATAATCTTCACCTCCTTCAATGGCCCTGAGCCTTTCCTCTAGATGATCCGACTTTCCCATTTTTTCCATAGCATGAGGGTTATTAATTGTTGTGGAATGCAAAAGGTGTAGTTGTGGGTGATACTGAGGGCCCTCCAAAGTGCTTTACAGGGGTATACCACCAACTGCTAGCCCTTCAGTGGCATATCCGAGGCAAGGCTCGAAGTCGGCTAGATTGTGGTGGGGAATTTCATGTGTCTCCCCCATGGTTTGAGAAACATGTGCATGATAAGTTTGAGGTTATTGGCTCTCAATGAGTATAGAAGTGGAGTTATTGACATTTCCATTGGGAGTGTATGCCACATTGGGTGGTGTAAGTTGGGAGGCAATCCATATGGCGGGAAGGCGTGCTTGTTTTGAATTTGCACATAATAGGGGCCGCCCGTACTTCCCAAATCATAGCTGAGGTTGGATGATTCATTTGGTTGAGGCCAGATGGGGGCATCGGGTTCACCTTAGCAACAACGCTGGTAGCGGCAACTGCAACCGTATTGGCTTTCATTATCTTCTTTATGCTCATCATGGCCTCCATCATTGTAGCCATTTGCTCTTTCAAGGCCTCCATGTCAGCCTTCATCAGCTCTTGCACCTCCTCTACTTCACCCAGTACTCTAGCTCTAGCACGGGTTCGGTAAGGGCACCGTAAAGCGTGTTCTTTTCTTTTTGATAACAATGATTAAGTCCTTTTTTTTCAAGGAAAGAATGCAACGAGCAATGCAACCAATGAAAAGCACGGATGTATGCGAATGATGCACAGTATTGCGAATTTTTATGCAGGACATCGGGTTGAATCAATTTAGATGTTCAACATGGTCCATGACATCTTTGTCATGGTGAAACTGGAAGTAACAAGGACATCAACAATCCTAAATGTGTTTGGCAGTAGATGAAGCAGTGATGTAACTTGATCCATCTTTTGCCCCAATTTTTGCAAGATGGCTACTTCCATATTTCAACTTGACTTGATGAACCTTTTCGTAAAAGCATGAGCTTGGTTCAACCCCATAACCCAGGGAATGGCAATTTTGATCGCCAATACTTCAACAACATTTCATAGGGATGAAAGACTCGGGAATACGCATACTATGCATGGAGAATGTAATTATCAAATTGAGATGCCCGAAGAAACATCTTTTCTTAGTTAACTATGCATTAGGTACCATGTTCACTCATTTTGTTTTTAAGTGAAACGGGTTTATGATCCCAACATGGTTGGCTCATGGTACCAAACATATGCAACTAAGAATGCATCATGAATTTTCATGCTTCCCTTTTTTTTGTTTTATAGAGGAAAATGCAAGGATCATGCATGAGCGAACATGAAAACAAAAGGTATAAAGTTTGTAGAACAAAAAGTATGTTGAACGCATATGCATCATGATGCAATAACTCATGCAAAATGTGATGTTGGAATATGATAACGGACAAATGCAGGAACGACATGTTCATTATGATGCCATGAAGAGATGCTTATGCGATGCATGATATGAATGCATTTACGGACACGAGGGCTCGGAAAATTATCTCTTCTTACTTGCGCATTTGGGGGTGTAGTGCCCCATGTGTGCAGTTTAAGAAGGCGATATGGATCTTCCGGCTTCCCATGACAAAAGACGAGACCAACATACAACGCGTGCATGACGACATGATGTAGACGTGCAAAAGCATAACACGGGGATGCACATAGTACGACAATATCCACAAATAATTACAAGCAAAGGCGTACATGACATTTAGGACTACATGCATGGCAGTGTTTAAAACGGCACGCGACGTGTTTGCTCTGTGCCCCTATATTAGGGACCTACACGGGAGGAACCAAAAGGCCTTTTAATAATAATTCCCAAGGTGGTCATATCTCTCTTGATGGTCTCTAGAGGTATCATCCCCTTCGAAGAACATATTACGGCAATAAGGACTACTGGCAATAATATGTTATCAAAGAGAAAACTCTAGATGAGGGTTCACTGTAATCAAGCAAGTCGGAGACCTAGCATGACCACAGATTCACCTCCACTCCTTATGTTCCCATGGACCCGGATATAGGGCCCCTTTTCAACTCACCGTGTGTGCAAATAGTGTTGGTGTTTGTATGCATCAAATGAATAAATATTCACCTCATGCATACATTTTAAAACACACTAAAAAGCACCAAAAGAGTTTATATATACAAGAACATAAGGAAAAAAAGACAAAGAAAAAGAAGAAAAGAGAAGTCATAGTAAGGAAATCACATTGATTGATTGGCCAAACTCTCTAACAATATTCCCCAGTGGAGTCCCCAACTGTCGCAACCTACCCTTCGGCGGGAGGGTGACGCGAGGGCTCACGGGTGCGTCTTCCATGGGAGGAAGATGCGCGGAGTCGCCACCAACGTTTATTCGAGGAAAATGTCGGAAAAACCGGAAAGACGTGGTCTACGAACTTTAAGTGTGAAAGGTTCGGGAGTTGTATTTACGCACGGGGAAGGTATTAGCACCCCATGCGCCCGTCACAAGGGACAACAACCTTTAATCAAGTGTGCAAATATGACTTCAATTTGTTTTATTTCGCTTTTACGTTTTTTTATGTCTTTTTATGCCTTTTTTGTATTTTTTTTATCTTTTTGTGGTCGACAAGGGTGTTTCCCTTACTCCTACGTATTCCTCAATTGAGATAAGAAAATCAGACCTACGTAGTTCTTTCAAAAGGGGCGAATCAAGTGATTCTTTTTACTTGGAAGGTGGTCATTTAAGGCGTTGGACCTTAAAATGATCCATTTTACTTGGTGAGAAAAGCTAAGGCGTTGGACCTCTAACTATCTCACGAGGTCGATAAAAGCGGGGCTTTTGCTCCTATATATCCTCCATCGAAGAGGAAATCATACCTACGTAGTTCTCGCGAAGGTAGTAAAGTGATGTGTTGATTTTTATGCTTTTGAACAGTCCGTGTTAACCGATAAAAGCCAAGAGGACCGTTTAAGGCGTTAGACCTTAAAACGGTTTTCAATGATTTTTGCGGACAAAGCTTGATTTGTGAGTTGATTTTAGCCTTAGTTTCACTTTCGTTATTAGTCAATTAATTCAAGGAAACTTCCAAAGAAAAACGTCCGATCGATTTTTTTGATTATTTTATTTAAAGGTATTTTGATTATTTTATTATTATTTTGCCTTTTTTTTTTTGTTTAACCGAGGTTACAGCGTGAACGATCGGTTAGATTTTGTTTTAACAGTGATTAAACGAGATTACAACGAAATGATCGGTTGAAATTCTTTTCATCATTTATTAGGTGAGAAAACAGCTTAAACGATCAGTTAAAGCTCATTAAAAACGGAAGAAAAGAAACTGAAATTGAACGAAATAAAGATGAAAGCCAAAAAAACAAGAAATGAATTAAAAATCTCGGATTTGGAAACTTACCCCGTTAAAGAACGAAGAACGGAGGAAAACCTTCACGGATTTGCTTACAGAAACATCTCGGAAGCGTTACGGAAGTACCTCGGCTTCGATTTTCTTCACGGAAACAATTTTTTTCACCAAAAACAGCTGAAATGCATAGTCAGGGGGATCAGGGACCCTTAAAACAGCCCCCTTTTGCCTTTTTATAAGAAAAAGGGGGAGGAGGTTGCCGCCCAGCTATTTGCGCCCCCTATTTTGATAAGTTCACCCCCTTCTTTCGTAATTTATGGACAAGTTACGAAAGCCTGTAGGACTTTAATTTCTTCTTTTTTCTCTTCCTTCTCGCCCATATTAAATGAAATATGCTTATTTAGGGTTATGGGAATTTTACGGAAGCATTACGGGTGTCCCGAAATCCCCGGAAGCTCATTTTTTAACAAAACGGGGGAGGTGGTTGCCACCTAGCTCGCCCAGGCAAGCTAGGTTGCTTCCACCTTAAGCAAGAAAATGCCCAGAAACCTCTAAAAGGGCCCAGATTTGAAAATTACTATTTGCACCCCCATTTTACTAAATACACCCCTCTTTGCCCCTTTTTTGCTGATTCCTTTTCCGTAACGTTACGAAACCTCACAAATTACGTAACGATACATATTTTCTTTCCGTAATGTCACAAAACTGTACGAATTACGCAACCATCCCCTCTTCGGCTTCTGGAATGTTACAGAACTTTACGGATTGCGCAATAATGTTTCCTTTTGACTCCCGACATGTCGCAGAACTTCACGGATTGCTTAACGATGGGTGTCAAGTTCCTCGAAGCAGTCAGGCGAAGGTTTCATTCCATCAAACAATAGTCCCCAGACGAAATTAAGGTATGATAGAGACAATCAAGTCTGTTGGGACGTAGAGACAAATTATGGTCATCTGCCTCTTTTCGAAGACTTCAATGTCTTTCGATCGAGACTATTAAAGTCTTCTTGGCCTTCTAGAGACAATCAAGTTTGTTGGCATGCAGAGACAAATTATGGTCATCTGCCCTTTTTCAAAGACTTCAATGTCTTTTGACCGAGACTATTACAGTCTCCTTTGCCTTCCAGAGACAATCAAGTCTGTTGGCATGCAGAGACAAATTATGGTCATCCACCTCTTTTCGAAGACTTCAATGTCTTTCGATTGAGACTATTAAAGTCTCCTTTGCCTTCTAGAGACAATAAAGTCCATTGGCACGCATAGACAAATTATGGTCATCTGCCCCTTTTCGAAGACTTCAATGTCTTTCGATTGAGACTATTAAAGTCTTATTTTCCTTCTAGAGACAATCAAGTCCGTTGGCACGCACAGACAAATTATGGTCATCTTCCCCTTTTCGAAGACTTCAATGTCTTTCGACCATGACTATTACAGTCTCATTTGCCTTCTAGAGACAATCAAGTTCATTGGCGTGCAGAGACAAATTATGGTCATCTGCCCCTTTTTGAAGACTTCAATGTCTTTCGACCGAGACTATTTGATGCAATCCTATCCCGCAAGGGCATTGGGTAGAAGACTCCAAGTAGATTGGGCTAGAGATCCAAGGGAAGGCCCTAGGGTTCTCATGAGCCTTAGGGTAGATTTCGAGCCCATGGGCCAAGTATAAGCCCGCTTATCTTTGTAAATATTAGAATAGGTTTTTCCTTCGTTTGGGCCTTGTATTTTGGCCATCTAGTAGTATAGGGTTTTAGCCTTGTATTTCGGGGCATTTTGAGTAGTCTTTGTAGTAAGGACTTTTTTTTTGTATTTTCATGTTTTTTGTCATGGGGGTGAGCTTAGCTATTATAGGGGGTGTGTAGCTAAGTTCTAGCTTCTCATCTCAAGGAGGTGAGCTTAGCTATTAGAGAGGTATGTGTAGCTAAGCTCTAGCTTCTTTAGGAATCTTCTTAAGGAAGCTTCTCAAGCAGGTGAGCTTAGTTATGAGAGGGGTGTGTGTAGCTAAGCTCTAGCTTCTCAAGGAAGTTTTCTCAAAGAAGCTTCTCAAGGAAGTTTTCTCAAGAAAACTTCTCAAGGAAGCTACCTAGTCTATAAATAGAAGCATGTGTAACACTTGTGGTAACTTTGATGAATGAGAGTCTTGTGAGACACAACTCAAAGTTCAACTTCTCTCTCTTTTTCTTCCTTCAATTTCGTGCTCCCCCCTCTCTCTTTCTCTCCCTCTTTCTTTTCCTCCATTGAAGCATCCTTCCAAGCTTCTTATCCAAGGCTCATCTTGGTGGTGAAGCTCTTTTTTTCCATGGCTTATTCCTTAATGGATGGTGCCTCCTCTCACCTCTTCTCCTTTGTCTTCCGCTGCATCTCCATGGTGAAAAATCACCATTGAAGGACCTCATTGAAGCTCAAAGATCCAGCCTCCATAGAAGCTCCACAAGCAAGCTTCCATCAAGTGGTAATTAGAGCACAAGAGCTTCAAGTTGGTGCTCCTTAAACCTCCATTAATTTTTTTTCTTTACCTTCTCTTCCATTGTTGTTTCTTCATTTTTCTCCATGTATCTCCTCACATGTCTTGTTCTAAATGTTGTTAACATGATTCTTTAGAGTTTCCACCGATTAAACTTGCTATAGAAGTTAGATTTGATTTTCTATGGTTCAAATTTCTTGTTCTTGTTCTTGAACCATGAATTGTGTTGAGTTTAGGTTCCTTTGAGTTTTGTCTTGTTATTTTTTGTGGCTGAAACCTAAACCATAAAATTCTTACAAAAATATTAAAGTAGAAGAAAACCTCAAAAATCTAGAGTGACTTGTTCACCTATTGTAGTTTTGTCATAGAAGTCATGTCTAGTCATGAAACTTGTCACATAAGATTTCTTATGTTGTGCTGAATTTTATTTTCTTGTTTCTTTGTCTAACTCATTTGTTCATGAGTGTATGAAATTCTTTTAGCCTATTATTTGATTTGAGTCAAATCTTTCATGTTAATTAGTCCTTAACATGTTCATGCAAAATTCTTAGAGAGTCTTTGATTGTGAACCTTTTCTTGAACTTTTAGGTTTCTTTATGATTGTGTCTATTGTGAATTTGAGTTTTGGTGATTGAATTGCTGGCTGAAATGTTGATCCTAAGTGAATATTGAACTCCTAAAACTGTGGTAAACAATACTAGTGAGTTCAACATACATAGGAAGGTTGAAAGTAAGCCCAAGGCAATCAATATACCATGCTTAAAGAAACAAATCGCTGGTGCTGGCAGCTTGGACATACAAACTTGTAAAAATTACTGAGAATTGGTTACTTCGAATTTTGAGTTGAAATTTTTACTGAATTTTCTAGACATATGGAAAAAAAAGTTATAAAAAAAGAAACAAGTGATTTGGATAAAAGGAAAAAATACGAAAAATCGCACAAGTTGGCAGGAAAATCAGTATCCAGAAAAAAAAGGTGAAAGGGAAGGGTGCTTGTTGTTTTGGCTCAAAATTTATTCTATAATTGGAAATTTCAATTCAAAATTAGTGTGAAGACAAGTGCCAAAGCTAGAGTTTTGTTGAGTCTTTTTTTTTTTCAGTTTTTTTTTTTTACTCTACTCTAGAGCCATTCTAAGTTTCTCTTTGAGTCCTAGCTTGCTTCTATGTCCTTTTCATTGCTTTAATTGTTGAATAATCCTTGAAAAATTGTCTTGTTAAAACTCCATTGGTTTAGCTTTCATTTCATTTTATTTTTTTTGGTCTTTGGTTATTGCTTGTCTCTTTGTTTCCTTGTTTGTGGGTTGCCATATAGGGAATTGGAAGGAGGATTGGTGCCATCCCTTGAAGAATTTGAGTCCAGAAGCAAGGGGCCAACCACCTTAAGAGCTATTGGACTAAGAAGCACTCCAAATTGAGTGAATCACCAAAGAGAGAACAACCACCAAAATTGAGGACCATTTTGTAATTTTGTAATTTGCAATTTACTTACCTTCATTGCTTTCAAGTTTTTGTAACAAAAAGGCCTTTCATTGGAAGTTTGTTGGGAGCCTCCAATAGGTTACCAAACTTCCATTTGTGTGTAATAATTTTAGGCAATTTTTGCTTAGGATAGTGAGTGTTTTGTTGGGAACCTTGAATGTGGTCATCCAAACACTCTTAGGATTCACCTAGTTTACATTTCTTGCTTACTTTCATAGCTTATTTCTTTTACCTTCCATTGTCAAATCGCCTAGATAGCTTGCATTTTACCAATTAGTTTTTTTTTTTTTTACCTTATCTTTCACACCTCTTTTAGTGTTTATTTTGGCTAGTTTCAACCATAGTTTCTTTTACCTTTTGTTTTCAAACCTCCAACAAGAAAGAACCACAACTTAGAAACCAACATGAGTCATCATTCAACTAGTGTTAATGATGAGGGTACTAGTCATAAGGACCCTCTATCTAGAATCTTAGATGAGTTGAGTTCTCTCAAGTTATGGAAAGAAAAACAAGAGAGAAAAGAAAAAGGAATAAAAAGAGTGGAAGAAATATGTCAAGATGAAAGAAAGAAAATAAGAGAGGAAGAAAGAAGAAAAATAATGAAAGAAATGAAAAGAGAAAAACGTGCCTCCTATAATAGTCATAACTCTTGCAAAAGCCTAAGTGAAGAACTTCGTGACTATTACGAAGGAAGGCATAGGTCACATCTTAGACCTCACTCCCATAGAAGAGAAAAGGAAAGAAAGCCTCAAGAGGCTAACATTAAACTCTCATACTTCCATGGGAAGGACAATGTAGAGGCTAACTTAGATTGGGAAATAAGGGTAGAGCAACAACTTAAAAAGAAGTCTACTTCAAAATCTTATGGCTCTCACTCTTATCCAAAGAAAGACCAAGGTCAAGGCATCTTAGGGGTGACACCTTCTAAGCCCAAAGATGATAAGGGGAAGACAATAGAAAAGCAAGACCCTAAGGCTAGTATGCAAGAGAAAACTAGCTCTATAAAGTGCTTTAAATGTCTTGGAAGAGGACACATTACTTCTCAATGCCCCATCACAAAAACCATGATTATGAGGGGCCAAGACATTTATAGTAGCCAAGATGAGGCTACTACTTCACCTTCCTCTAGTGAAAGTGAAAAAGCAAAAGGGGAAGAATCTAGTGAAGAAATCTACCCCCAAGAAGAAGGACAACCATTAGTGTTTAAAGAGAAGTGTAAGGAGGTAAGTGTCTCCTCCAAGAGTTTAGCTAAGAAGGAAACTCATTTTACAATAAAGACAAACAATAAAGAAACTTTCCCTCTTAGACAACCTCCACATTTTCACTTTTATAAAAAGGAACTTGCTAGCATTGCCACACCTCTTGGGCTTGAGTTTATTCCTTAAGTAAAGAAGTTGTTGGATGAGGGTTTGGTTCGCAAGAGGTTAAATCCTTGTGCTTTGTTGGTGCCCAAAATAGGTATTATTAGGTACCAAGTCCCTAAAATAGGTGGTATGATGAATGTTTTCAGTGGTGCAACCCTCTTTTGTAAAATCACTCGTACACCTAACATCTTCATGGTGTGTGTACATAGGGACCCATTAGGTAGGTTTGTTCTTATTTTTAGTTTCAATACAAACTTAGGTACTCATATGGGACACCTTAGGTTTGTCATACTTTTTGGTAGGAATAATCAATATGAAAATACAGAAAAAGGTATATTTTATTGCGTTACTTTTCTTAATTTTTCAAATAGTGATCAAGGGGTTCCCATGAACCCTAAGAGAATAAAGGTCATTCTTGAGTGGGCCACTCCACCAAGTATAAGAAAAATTTGGGGCTTCCATGACTTAACAAACTTTTACAAAAGGTTTGTCCCATATTTTTCTATACTTGTAGCACCACTCATTGAGTTGGTGAGAAACCATGTTCCTTCAGGGGAAGATGCCCAGGAAATGGGTTTTCAGACCTTACCTTACTTCAACATACCAAACACCACTAATACATATGTTTTTGTTCTTTTTACAGGTGTTGAGGGAAGGAGCCCAAAGTATGAAGAACCTCGGGATTTGAGGTCAAATCCTTTCCAAGGTGGAGGGAACGATGCAATCCTATCCCGCAAGGGCATTGGGTAGAAGACTCCAAGTAGATTGGGCTAGAGATCCAAGGGAAAGCCCTAGGGTTCTCATGAGCCTTAGGGTAGATTTCGAGCCCATGGGCCAAGTATAAGCCCGCTTATCTTTGTAAATATTAGAATAGGTTTTTCCTTCGTTTGGGCCTTGTATTTTGGCCATCTAGTAGTATAGGGTTTTAGCCTTGTATTTCGGGGCATTTTGAGTAGTCTTTGTAGTAAGGACTTTTTTTTTTATATTTTCATGTTTTTTGTCATGGGGGTGAGCTTAGCTATTATAGGGGGTGTGTAGCTAAGTTCTAGCTTCTCATCTCAAGGAGGTGAGCTTAGCTATTAGAGAGGTATGTGTAGCTAAGCTCTAGCTTCTTTAGGAATCTTCTTAAGGAAGCTTCTCAAGGAGGTGAGCTTAGTTATGAGAGGGGTGTGTGTAGCTAAGCTCTAGCTTCTCAAGGAAGTTTTCTCAAAGAAGCTTCTCAAGGAAGTTTTCTCAAGAAAACTTCTCAAGGAAGCTACCTAGTCTATAAATAGAAGCATGTGTAACACTTGTGGTAACTTTGATGAATGAGAGTCTTGTGAGACACAACTCAAAGTTCAACTTCTCTCCCTTTTTCTTCCTTCAATTTCGTGCTCCCCCCTCTCTCTTTCTCTCCCTCTTTCTTTTCCTCCATTGAAGCATCCTTCCAAGCTTCTTATCCAAGGCTCATCTTGGTGGTGAAGCTCTTTTTTTCCATGGCTTATTCCTTAATGGATGGCGCCTCCTCTCACCTCTTCTCCTTTGTCTTCCGCTGCATCTCCATGGTGAAAAATCACCATTGAAGGACCTCATTGAAGCTCAAAGATCCAGCCTCCATAGAAGCTCCACAAGCAAGCTTCCATCACTATTACAGTCTCCCTTGCTTTCTAAGGACAATCAAGTTCGTTGGCATGCAGAGACAAATTATGGTCATCTACCCCTTTCCGAAGACTTCAATGTCTTTCGATCGAGACTATTAAAGTCTTCATTGCCTTCCAGAGACATGCGAGTCTGTTGGCATGCAGAGACAAATTAGGGTCATCCGCTTTTGTTATTTTCAAGACTATTACAGTCTTCCTTGTCTTCCAGAGACAATCAAGTCCGTTGGCACGCAGAGACAAATGATGATCATCCGCTTTTTGAAGACTTCAATGTCTTTCGATCGAGACTATTGAAGTCTTCCTTGCCTTCGAGAGACATGAGAGTCTGTTGGCATGTGGAGACAAATTATGGTCATCCGCTTTCTTTGTTTTCAAGACTATTACAATCTTCCTTGCCTTCCAGAGACTTGCAAGTCCGTTGGCATGTGGAGACAAATTATGGTCATCCGCTTTCATTGTTTTCAAGACTATTATAATCTCCTTTGCCTTCTAGAGACAATCAAGTCCGTTGGCACGCACAGACAAATTATGATCATCTGCCTCTTTTCGAAGACTTCAATGTCTTTCGATCGAGACTATTAAAATCTTCCTTGCCTTCGAGAGATGGGAGTCTGTTGGCATGTGGAGACAATTATGGTCATCCATTTTCGTTGTTTTCAAGACTATTAAAGTCTCCTTTGCCTTCCAGAGACAATCAAGTCCGCTGGCATACGGAGACAATCATAGTCATCCGCCTTTACATTTTCGAAGACGACAATGTCTTCATTTACATTTCGAAGACGACAATGGCTTCAGAAAGGCGACAATGCCTTCATTTACATTTCGAAGACGACAATGTCTTCACAAAGGCGACAATGCCTTCATTTACATTTTGAAGATAACAATGTCTTCAAAAGGCAACAATGCCTTCATTTACATTTCGAAGATGACAATGTCTTCAAAAGGTGACAATGCCCTTATTTACATTTCGAAGACGACAATGTCTTCACAAAGGCGACAATGCCTTCATTTGCATTTCAAAGACGACAATGTCTTCAATCATTTCACGCTTTCAAAAGACGACAATGCCTTCATTTACATTTCGAAGATGACAATGTCTTCAATCATTTCATGTTTTCAAAGGTGACAATGCCTTCATTTACGCTTTCGAAGATGACAATGTCTTCATCTCAAAGACTTCAATGTCTTTTGTCTTGGTGCTTCATAGGACTCAACGCCCTCTATTTCTATGATTTTAAAAAATAAAAAAATAGATATATAGAAAATGAAAATGAAAAAAAAGAAGAAAACAATAAAAATAAGAACTTCAATGTCCTCATGCTTCCTCAGTTTCACTGCTTGGGCTTCTGCTAGTGGCATGTCCGATTGTGAGATCGCTCGGACGAAATTAGTGTCTTTATCTTTACTTCCCTTTTATCTCCAATAAAAGATAAGTAAAGAGGAACAACTGTCATACCCTAATTTCATCTGGGCATGATCATTTGCAAACATTTGGATTCTTGCCAGTCGAATTGAGCTGCTTAACACCAATTGTCGCGCATTCTGTATGGTTTTTCAACATTTCGGAAGGAAATGTGCAAAATACTCAAAATGAGGGCAAAAGGGTCACATTTGGGGCATTTTTCAGCCACTGAGCCACCTAGATAACTTCATGATGAAGTAACCAGCTCGCTTGGGCGAGTAGGGTTGCTTCAGGATGAAGTTATTTGCTCACCTGGGCGAGCTACCTTCATCCCAAATGCCTTGTTTTGCTATAAATAGGCATGAGAAGGCTAAAATAAAGGGCCCCTAAGTTCCCTGAAGTCCAGAGGTCCAAAAAGAAGAAGAAAGAAGAGAAAACAAGGTCGAAATGCTTCTGAATCGCATCCGTGATCGATTCCTACACCGTTCGTCGTTTGTTCTTCAGTCGTTCTTTGTTCTTCATCTGGTTAGTGCTTGCTTTAAGGATTTGAATTTGATTTATGGACCCTTAGGGGTCCCCTTTATTGTTTGTGCATCTTCATCTCTTTCTTCGATCATCAGTGATCTTTTTCTTTGTTTAAAGCGAGTTTTGACCGATCGTTCATACCGTAATCTCGTTTAATCACCATTAAAATAAAATTCAACCGATCGTTTGTGTTGTAATCTCACTTAATCACTGCTTAAATGAATTTCTACCGGTCGTTTGTGTAGTAATCTCTTTTCATCAATGTAAAATAAGTTTTAACCGGTCATTAACGCTACAAGTTATCTTAAAAAACAATTGAAGATTAATAAGCAAAAAACCAAATAAAACCAGCTCATAAACTTCTTCATTTCATCAAAAAAATCAAGAGGTCGTTCAAAGGTCCAACGCCTTAACGATTCTCTCTTTTCAAAAATCAAGAGATCGTTTCAAGCTCCAATGCCTTAACGATTATCTCCTTTCAAAAGCCAAGAGGTCATTTCAGGGTCCAACGTCTTAACTACTCTCTCCTCTTTTCAAAAATTAAAAGATCGTTTCGAGGTTCAACGCCTTAAACGACTTTTGTTAGGTTAAAATCAATCTTTCAAAAAAAGATAAAAATCAATTTACAAACAAAATTTCAGACTCAAAGAACTACATAGGTCTGATTTCTTCATCACACCCAAGGATACGTAGGAGCGAAAGCCACGCTCTTGTCGACCCCAAAAAGATAAAAAAATATAAATGGGAAAATACATAAAAAACATAAAAAGGGAAAATACATAATTTTGAAATCATGTCTTGCACACTCAATTAGAGGCTTCTGTCCCTCGTGACAGGCACGTGGGGTGCTAATATCTTCCCCGTGCTTTGACAACTCCCGAACCCTCATTTTAAAAATACGCAGGCCCTCCACCTTTTCCATTTTGGTTTTTCCGATGTTTTCCTCGAATAAACATTGGTGGCAACTCTACGCATTTTCCTTCAATGGAAGATGCACCCTTGGCCCATCCGAGAGGCCTTTTCGCGCCTCTGCCGAAGGGTAGGTTGCGACAATCACTGTTAAAATAAACTTTGACTGATCGTTTGTGTCGTAAGCTCTTTCCATCAGTGAAAAACAAAGTTTCAACCGGTCATTTACTTTGCAAGTCCTCTTTTAATGAGTTGGAAAATAACCAAGTGAAACCAAAGCTAAAATCAACTCAAAATCAAGCTTTTATCCACAAGAAAATCACTTGAATCTGTTCAAAGGTCCAACGCCATAATGGTCTTTTTACTTTTATCACTTAAAACGAACCGTTTAAAAGTCTAAAATCAACCCTCCATATAACTTTCTTACTTTTAAAGAACTACATAGGTCTGAGTTCCTCATCGCAATTGAGGATACATAGGAGCAAGAGCCCTGCTCTTGTCAACCCCAAAAAGATACAAAACATAAAAAAGGGAAATAAAATAAAATTTGAAGTCATGATTTTGCACATTTGATTAAAGGCTACCGTCCCTTGTGACAGACGGGTGGGGTTCTAATACCTTCCCCGCACATAAACAACTCCTGAACCTTTGTTCTTAAAATTTGTAGACCCGCTTTTGGTTTTTCTAACATTTTCCTCAAAAAAATGATGGTGGAGACTTCGCGTGTTTTCCTTTCTTGGATGACGCACCCATGAACCCTGCATCGCCCTCCCGCCAAAGGGTAGGTTGCGACACATGTTAACATCGGTTTTTTGGAAACTGATGTTAACTAATAATGTTAACATCGGTTTTTGAAAAAACCGATGTTAACATCGGTTTTGACAAAACCAATGTTAATGAACTCATTGTATTTACAAGTATGCCACTGCGTCTTTGTTAACATCGGTTTTTTCCAAAACCGATGTTAACCTAGCAATGTTAAATCTAAAATTTCTAGTAGTGTAAGTACATATACTAATGAATTCTTACAACAATATGTTAATTTATATATGATATTATTCACTAATTTAATTTGATAACAAGATGAATCAATCTTGTCTAGCATATTCCACTTGCATATCAATATCATTCATAAAAAAACCACATCTCATTCACTCTATTGTACAATTCAAAAGGGGAATTGTACTGTGCCACAATGTAATTATTCTTAACAATAATAGACCATGTAGTGCTAGTAAGACTATCATTCAAGACCAATACTTGCAACCCAATATTAGAATCTTTGACAAATCCACCAAATTGTCTTACCATTACATCTATAGTTTTCGATCTCTGAACATAGAGACCATCAACCAAATGTGGGTCTGCTTGGTTCACTTTTGACACATAGAAGCTCACAACAATTGAGGAATTTCTACCATTAATTGAGACACTCATAGCGATTGCATGACGGGGGAAGTACCTCTTCAACACCCAAGAATTAAACTAAGAGAAGACCCAAGAGAACTGAAAATTGGAATCCACTAGGAGCCATTGTTACACTTTTTGAACACTATAGAACAAAAGGGTAGACTAATTAAAGTCAATTGTATAGAGAAAGATTTATCAAAGACATTTTTTATATCTAAGCATTAAATAAACCTCTATTTAATTAATGATAGACCCAAACAAGTCAAAAATATTAGAGGAGTGAATTAAATGAGTGTTTGAATTTATCAAATGAATTAAACAAATTACTAGTACTATCTATTAATGAAATTGAATTTAACATCAATGCATTCATTTAATAGATATCTATTTCATAGGAAAAATTCAATATGTATAAATAATTATATTTATGCAAGGTTATACATATTTGAAAATGAAATAGACACGTTTTTTGATAAAGAAAAAAATTGTCATAGAAAATTCTCCCATTGTCTCAAAATAGGTCTCATTCTAGGTTGTTTTACATAAATCAAGAAAAGTACATAAATATGACAGGGAATAGTAATTTTACAAAACTAACCTTAGTAATATTACAAATAAAAGTTGAAGTGACAATTCTTAGGAGTATTAGTGGAAAAAGGAAATCAACATGACACTTATTTAAAGACAATTTCTTTCAAAGGCGACTTATTTTACGATAAACAGAGTAATCTTTTAATATCTACTCATTTAATTCACCTTTATTTAATAGAAGTTGCACAAATATGTTGGAATTTTATAATCCAATAGTTAACGTGGGCTAACATTACAAGACAATTATATTAGTTATTCATCATTAGTGAGTTTTATTTTATATGGTCAAATTAAGCAAGCCCGTTAGTTTACTAAATAAGATGATATGGACTTAAATGAGCAGATGTTAGTGTTGGCTAATTAGGGAATAATGCAAACCATGTTAGGTTAATATGCTATAAGAAGGCTATTATACCCAATATACCAAGCTGTTGCATATAGTTTCTCTTCTCCCTATTGGAAGAGTTATGAAGGACCTATTGAGGAATAAAGAGGATTTGATTAAGGAAGAATCATAAGGCCATTGGTTGTTTGTGATTCAAAAAATAAATTATCGAAGAATTCTTTGATCAAGAACCAACTATAGATCCAAATATTTTATCAAATCCTTAATAATCAAACATGTTCTATATCCTAGGAACTTTTGGTGAATTGTCCTAGATTATACACTTGTGAATTTTTAGCTTCCTCATAAAGAATAAAGAATAAGGATTAAAGATATTCTAACATGTGGTATCAAAGCATATCTTCATTATTTGATTGTGAGGATTTTTTTCTTTCGACATTCAAAATAAGGTTATACTTGGTTCGAATGTTCTATCAATGATGTAATACCCTAATTTTGTCTGGGGACTATCGTTTGTTGATCTTTTGATCCTTGCTAGCTGAATTGAGCGGCTTGACACAAAAAAATAATAAACATAAAAAGGAAAAATACATAATTATGAAGTCATGTTTTGCACACTCGATTAAAGGCTGTCGTCCCTTGTGACGGGCGCATGGGGTGCTAATACCTTCCCCGTGCATAAACAACTCCCAAACCCTCATTTTCAAAATCCGCAGACCTTCATCTTTTTTTGGTTTTTTCTAATGTTTTCCTCGAATAAACATTGGTGGTGACTCCGCTTGTTTCCCCCCTTGGACACAAACGCCTTGGTCTATATCTATTTTGGCCTTTTTGCCCTCCCGCCGAAGGGTAGGTTGCGATAGTTGGTGGCTGCACTGGGGACTTGATAGCGAGTTAGGCCATTCAATAAGTGTGCAATGCTTTTATCTTGACTTCTTCTTTATTTGTGTTCCTTTTCCCTTTTATCTTCTGTTTGTCCATATTTGTATATATCCTTTGCTATGTTGTTGTGTTTGGTGTGTGTTTGTCTATCGATTACATTCATAGTTAGAAATATTTTTTCATGCATACATGACACCTATACCTCGCACACACATTAAGATATTAGGCCCTATACCCAGGTCTATGTGAGCCATAGGGAGTGGAGGTCGATCTGTGGTCATGCTGGGTCTCCGACTCAGTTGATAACAGTGAAGCCTCATCTAGAGTTTTCCTTTTTTGGTGATGCATTGTCGCTGATAGTCCCTATCACCATAATGTATTATCTAAGAGGATGATATCTTAGAAGCTAGTAAATTTACATGAAACCACCCTTGGGAGTTGTCATATTCGTGCATTGCATTTGCATAAATCACTGCATTATCATACACCTTCATTTAGCATGCTTTTGTTATGCCAACTTCATATATTCTATTTCCATCATTAGCATGTCATGTTCACTCATGCATGATCCTTGCATTGTCCTCTGCAAGAAAAAAAAAACAAACGAAAACAAAAAAGAACAAAAGAAAGTCACAATAAAGCATGAAAGCTTATGCCGCATTTTTAGTTACATGTGTTGGGTACCATGATGACGACTATAAACCAACCATGTTGGGATTATACACTCATTTCTCTTAAAAAATGATTGAAAATCATGTGGACATGGTACCTGATGCATGGTTAACTAGGAAATGATGGTTCTTCGGGCATCTGATTTCAATCTCATAATTACATTTGCCATGTACAACATAAGTATGCCCTAGTCATTCATCTCTATGATATGTTGTCCAATTATTGACAATCAAAATTTCTACTCCTTGGATTATGGGGTTGAACCAAGCACATGTTTTTAAGAAAAGGTTCATCAAGTCAAGGTCATGTATGGAAGTAACCAGCTTGCAAAAGTTGGGGCAGAAGATGGATCAAGTTGCATCGCTTATTTGTCTACTGCCAACACATGATTGAGCTAAATAATTTACAAAAAAATTAAGGACTGTTGATGTCCATGTTTTATTTCCAGTTTCACTTTGACAATGTGTGACGAACAATGTTGCTTTAATGAAAATCTGAATTGATTCAACCCTATGTCCTACTGAATGTTCCGTGTAAAATTTGAAATACTTGGACAATGCATCATTCACATACATTCGTGCTTATTTTTCTTTTCACATTGGTGGCATTGCTGATTGCATTCTTTCCATGAAATCAGAACTTTAATCAATGTAATCAAAAGGAAAAAACATGCTTTACGGTGCCCTTATCGAACGTGATCTAGAGCTAAAGTAATGAGTGAAATAGAGGAGGTGCAAGAGCAGATGAAGGCTGACATGGAGGCCATGAAAGAGCAAATGGCCACAATGATGGAAGCCATGATGAGTATGAATAAAATGATAGAGGCCAACAGGGCTACAATCATTGCTACAAGAATCGCCACTGATGAGGATCCGACTTACCCATCTAGCTTCACTCAAGTAAAGCGTCCAGCCTCAAATATGGTAGGTCAAGAGGGCAAAGAGTTGGGAAGTGCGGGTGACCCCCATTTTGTGCATGCTCAGAACAAACATTCCTTCCCACCATATGGCTTGCCTCCCAACTATACACCACCCAATGTTGCACACGCTCCCAATGAGAATGTCAATAACTCCAATCCCATACTCATTGAGAGCCAACAACCCCACTTTGGTCAGGTACATGAGGCACCCCAAGACCACAATCTAGCTGACTTCGAACCTTACCTTGAATATGCCACGAAGGGGCAAGCAGTTGGTGGTGTACCCCTGCCAAACACTTTGGGGGCCCTCAGTACCACCCACAACTACAACCCTTTCCTTTTGCAGTGGGAAGAGTCCCTCTTGCCATGGTAGAAAGGGAAAAATTCAATCATATAGAGGAAAGGATGAGGGCCAATGAAGGAGGCAAAGATCATGCTTTTGCTGACATGGCAGAGTTGTACCAAGTGCCTGACGTCGTCATCCTTCCGATGTTCAAGGTGCCGGACTTCTACAAGTACAAAGGGACTGAAATTCTGATACTGAGGACAGATGTCGTACAGGATGTCACGACATCGCGCTTCAGAACATGCAGATTGTATATGACAGTATGAACAGATTAAACAAGTAAATAACACAAGAGGATTGTTAACCCAGTTCGGTGCAACGTCACCTACATCTGGGGGCTACCAAGCCAGGGAGGAAATCCACTAAAATAGTATTAGTTCGAAGATATAACAGCCACTGTATACAACCTTCTCACCTAACCACTACCCATGCAACTTCTACCTAAGAGCCACTCTTAGATATGAGAGCCCCTCTCACTCCCTCTCAATCACTCACCCGTGTTTACAAACAAATCAAAGACACACCAGAGATTGCTCTCTGAACAATAGAGATCAACTCTACACACTCAGGTCCAACACTTGATGTTAGGGTAACATCAAGGTGGCTCACAAAACACTCAAGTCACAAAACTCACAAAATAACTCTTCAATCTCTGACTTGATGGAAAACTCGTGCAGCCTTCATGTTTATATAGCAGTGTACGTATCTGGGCTGCAACTACTTGCACTGGATAAGATCTATCATTCTCCTGAAAAATCTGCACTTAAAGATCTAAAAGATAAAGTTTTATCTTTTAGTTTTTATCTTCAATCTCTAATCCCTGAACGAAACTATTCAAGTTTGTAATTCAAACTTTAATTATCTTTTAATTCGTTCCTAAAGATAGAGCGCCTAATCTGTTGCTGACTGCACATTAATCTGTTAAAGATATAACAGATTTATGTGTCCAGTATTTTCGGGCAGGATGTCCTGGACATTGTATCCGACATCGTGGATCCTGCAGCTTCAATTCTTCATTTGACATTTTATCTTGCCTTGTGCATTGTGCAGCCCGATCTGATTCCTTGACATAATGTTAGACATCATGTGCAGCAACTCCAGCTTTCCTTCATTGTCTAAGTGCTTATGTTTTAACAAAATTTTAGCCAATCTTTTAAAACTCAGTAAAGCTAGGCACTAACAATCTCCCCCTTTGGCAAATTTTGTCTAAAACATACTTAGACACTTCCTGAGCAGGTACGAGCAGTCATGCAAGTGGGATCAGCAACTTTCATTATCAGAGTAATCAAGCACAGCAGTATCTGTAGTGGTGACAGCAAAATTCTGCAAGTTGCAAATCTACAAGTCTTTTCCAGGATGTCAAGACATCTCACGTGACATCAGTTTTCTGCTCCCCCTGTCTCCATGCTCTTACTGCTGTGAAGTGAATATTCTGCTAGGCAGCAGTTCACTGCAGCATCTTCTATCAGCTACTAGTTTCAGTAGCTTACATCAATCATCATCAGCAGCAGCAGTATAAATACTACTCCCCCTCAAAATCATAAATCATGCATAATATCCTACTACTCCCCCTTTTTAGACAGAATTTGGCAAAAGTAGAATGCATGATGTGCAAATATTACAGACCAATAACAATCAATTGTTCAAAGGGACATGCCCCAATAGCTAGTAAGAGTAAAAAGCAAAAAAAAAAAAAACTAAAGGTCTGATGGTCATGGGGTGGCATCAGAATCATCATCATCTGATTCTGTATCCTCTGCTGCATCTTCTTCTTCCTCAGCTGCTTCTCCATCATCAACGCCATTGTCTGAGAGTCTTTTGATCAGGCGTTCCAGCTCCATTTTCTTCTCTGTGTTGGCTTTGATGGTTGCCTCCAGCACCTTGCATGTGTCCTTGAGTTCAGCAATCAAATCATCCTTGGACACAGCACCTGAAGCAGCAGCTTTCCCTGATGTCGAGACAATGTCTGGGACATGTGTCCCCTCAAACAGTTTGTAATGCAGGGATAGAGGAGATTCTCTCTTCTTCACAGAGTCAATCTTGTTTAAAATATTGGGATGTTGACTCAACATAATGCCACACAATACAGTTGGGAAGGCAATGGGTAATTTGACAGCAAAAGATTCTGAATGCTTAATAGTTTGATCAAACATATAGTTTCCAAAATTAAATTTGGACTTGGTTCCAACAGCATACAGAAATTTACCCAAACCTGTGGCAACAGTGGAAGTATGATTGGTGGGTACCCAGTTTGCAGTGCCAATCCTATGCAGGATTGCATACTTCACACTTAGCTTCCCTGCAGAAAGCTTCCCTTTCTTTGGCCAATACTGGACTTGCTTGGCAGTGATTTCCTTGGCAATTTGATGCTCAGAAACAGCAATATCCACCTCTCCTTCAGTTGGTCTGCCCAGGTATTTGTTGATTACAGCAGGGGAGAATCTAATACATTTTCCTCTAACAAACACTTTCTGATACTCATCACTCTTTCTGTTTGTTATGTCAGAGGGAATGTTGACAATGAATTCCCTGACTAGACTTTCATAACAATCTCCCAACTTGGTGACAGTTTTCAGCAGTCCAGCAGCCTTGATGAGGTCCATGATCTCCTTGCAATCCAAGGCATCTCTTCCCAGTTCTCTTTCTAAAGCAAGTCTGCGTTGATATACAAATTTCCACCTTTCAACATTGCCAATGGAGTGGAATGAAATGTTGTCCAATGGGGCATCAGGGACATTTCCAGGCACCTTTTTCCCTGATTTCTTGGCTCTCTTGATGTTGGGAACATCTAGTTCGACATCATCATCAGAATCAGATGAGGAAATTTCTTTCCTCTTCTTGGAAGGGATTGCAACTTTGCTCCATCTGGATGTGGTAGGAGTGATTGGTGTGCTCTTCTTCTGTGCAATAGTTTTGATTCGTCCAGACCTAGTAATGGGGGTTTTTCCCTTTCTGCTTTGTAATCTTTCTGCAATGCCAGGTGCCAACTTTTTGGCAATGGGTTCCTCATCAGATTTTACTTCTTCTAGGTCAATGAGGTCACCTAGAGCAGGTTCTGGTGCCCTTGGTGCAGGGGTCTCCTCTGTGGCTTGATCCTCTTCCTCTGTTGATTTCTCTTCACTGGATGAAGAGAGGACTTCAGCATTTGGTGTGGAAGATGTTGGGACATCTTTATCAGCATCAGGGACAGAAGCATTTTTCAAAATGCTATTCACAAGACTGCGGATCTTCTTATCCATCTCAGTGTCTTCTTCCCTAGGGCTTGTTGCAAAGCTAGGGTTTTCAGAAATCTTCACTCTCTGTTGTCTTTTAGGGACCAGTTTCTCAGGAACAGGGCCT
Source organism: Glycine max (assembly GCF_000004515.6). Taxonomy (NCBI): domain Eukaryota; kingdom Viridiplantae; phylum Streptophyta; class Magnoliopsida; order Fabales; family Fabaceae; genus Glycine; species Glycine max. Next base: position 32,837,451 of record NC_038242.2, on the reverse strand, counting down.
GGACCAGGAATCATTTGTATGGGTTGGATATTGAATGCAGGTTGTTCCTGGTTTGATGGAGTTTTGGAGGATGATGGAGATGATGGTACAGAGGGTGAAACAGGGGATGAGGTTTCTTTTGGTGAGGTAGCCATGGAGAAGCAGAGCTTTGGGAGTGGTTTCGTGAATATCTGAGAAGTGTTGGGGAATGCTGTTGAAAACGAGATTGCTACGAAAATGTAAGTTTGAATGAGGAATGTAGGGGGACGAGTGAAACGAAGGTTGAATTTGTTTTGGCCCAGTAGTGAACGTGCTATTACCATTTGAGCACGTTCAGATAGAAGTAATTGCTATAACTCCTCTAGCAGACAAATGCCCAGCTTGCCCCTCAGTTTTTCAAACTGATTTGCATCCAATGCCTTTGTGAAAATATCTGCTACTTGTTCCTCAGTGGCAACATGCTCCAGTGTGATAACTTTATCATCAACAAGATCTCTAATATAGTGATGTCTAATGTCAATGTGCTTGGTTCTGCTGTGTTGAACAGGATTTTTAGAAATATTAATAGCACTCATGTTGTCACAGTACAATGTCATGACATCTTGTTCGACATTGTACTCCTTCAGCATCTGCTTCATCCAAACTAGTTGTGAACAGCTGCTTCCTGCTGCAATATACTCTGCTTCTGCAGTAGATAGGGACACACAGTTCTGCTTCTTGCTGAACCATGAAATAAGATTGTTTCCCAAATAGAAACATCCACCAGAAGTGCTTTTTCTGTCATCTGCACTTCCAGCCCAATCAGCATCACAATATCCAACCAGCATTGAATCTGAACAATGACAGTACATAATCCCATAGTCACTGGTGCCATTTACATATTTCAGAATTCTCTTTACTTGATTCAAGTGACTTATCTTGGGATTGGCTTGATATCTTGCACAAACACCTACTGCAAAGGTGATGTCAGGTCTGCTTGCTGTTAAATATAGTAAGCTCCCAATCATGCTTCTGTACAGACTTTGATCAACACTGGTGCCAGCTTCATCCTTTGACAGCTTCAAGTGAGTAGGTGCAGGTGTTCTTTTATGGCTGGCATTTTCCATCCCAAACTTCTTGACAATGTTCTTTGCATACTTGCTTTGTGAGAGGAATATGGAGTCTTCCATCTGCTTCACTTGGAGTCCCAGAAAATAAGTCAGCTCTCCAACAAGACTCATTTCAAATTCAGATTGCATCTGTTGGACAAAATGTCGAAGCATCTCATTCGACATCCCTCCAAACACAATGTCATCAACATATATCTGTGCTATCATCAAGTTTTCAGCATCTTGTTTGACAAAGAGAGTCTTGTCAATTCCTCCCTTCCTATACCCTTGCTGAGTAAGGAACTCTGTTAGCCTTTCATACCAAGCTCTTGGAGCTTGCTTCAATCCATAGAGAGCCTTCTTGAGCCTGTATACATGATCTGGATGAGTTGGATCTACAAATCCCTTTGGCTGCTCCACATAGACTTCTTCATTCAGGTATCCATTCAGAAATGCGCTCTTCACATCCATCTGGTACAGCTTGAATTTGAGGATGCAAGCTACACCAAGTAACAATCTGATGGACTCAAGTCTAGCAACAGGGGCGAAAGTTTCATCAAAGTCTACACCTTCAATCTGAGTGTAGCCTTGAGCAACAAGTCTGGCCTTGTTTCTGGTTATAACACCTTCTTCATTGGTTTTGTTCTTGAAGATCCACTTGGTGCCAATCACATTAGTTCCCTCGGGTCTAGGAACTAGCTCCCAAACTTCGTTCCTTCTGAATTGCTCCAATTCTTCTTGCATAGCATTGATCCAGAACTCATCAGTCAGTGCCTCTTTCACATTCTTTGGCTCAGTTTTGGAGACAAAGCATGAATTGGAGACAATCTCAAACTCCCTTGATCTTGTAGTGACTCCTCTGTTTGGATCTCCTATAATCAGCTCCTTGGGGTGCATCTTCTGGATTCTAATGGAAGGACTCTTGTCAGGTTGATTGATGTTTGGTTCATCTGTAGCAGAATCAGAGTTTTCTGCATTTTCTGCATTTTCTGCACTTTTAGCTGTATCTGCTACATTGTCTCCCGATGTTCTGACATCGTCTTCGACATCCTTCTTTCTTGCTGGAGTTAGATCATCAACAACCACATTGATGGATTCCATCACAGTTTTGGTTCTGGAATTGAATACTCTATATGCTCTGCTGTTTGTAGAGTATCCCAAGAATATTCCTGCATCACTCTTGGGATCCATCTTTCTCCTTTGCTCTCTATCTGCCAAAATGTAACATGGACTTCCAAAAATGTGGAAGTGCTTGACAGTTGGCTTCCTCCCTTTCCAGATTTCATACAGTGTGGTTGGAGTCCCTCTTCTGAGTGTGACTCTGTTGTGGATATAGCATGCTGTGTTCATGGCTTCAGCCCAGAGATTATAGGGAAGTTCTTTGGCATGAAGCATGACCCTAGCAGCTTCTTGCAAAGTCCTGTTTTTCCTTTCAACTATGCCATTTTGTTGTGGTGTGATGGCTGCAGAGAACTCATGAGTGATGCCTTCAGATGTGCAGAATTCAGTAAACTTGCTGTTTTCAAACTCTCTGCCATGGTCACTCCTAATTCTCTTGATGACACAGTCTTTTTCTCTTTGAAGTCTTAGACTCAACTCTTTGAATACTTCAAAGGTGTCTGATTTCTCTCTGATAAAGTTGACCTAGGTAAATCTGGAGAAATCATCCACAACAACATAGGCATACCTCTTTCCTCCAAGGCTTTCAGCTTGCATAGGCCCCATCAAGTCCATGTGAAGTAGTTCCAGCACCCTGGAAGTGGTCTGATGTTGAAGCTTCTGGTGGGACATCTTGACTTGCTTTCCAATCTGACATTCACCACAGATTCTGCCTTCTTCTATTTTCAGATTGGGAATGCCTCTAACAGCACCTTTGTCAATGATTTTCTTCATGCCTCTTAAGTGCAGATGTCCAAATCTTTGATGCCATATTTTGACTTCATCTTCTTTGGAGGATAGACATGTGGAGGAGTAACTGGTTTCTTGAGGTGTCCATAGGTAACAGTTGTCCTTTGATCTGCTGCCCTTCATTAGAACTTCACTCTTCTCATTTGTCACCAAGCATTCTGACTTTGTGAAGTTTACATTGAATCCTTCATCACACAATTGACTGATGCTGATCAAGTTTGCAGTCAGTCCCTTTACCAGCAGTACTTTGTTCAGACTAGGAAGTCCATCATGGACTAGCTTTCCCATTCCAGTGATCTTTCCTTTAGAGCCATCTCCAAATGTCACATAGCTAGTGGAGCAAGGTTCAATGTTCACCAGGAATTCTTTAACTCCTGTCATGTGTCTGGAACAGCCGCTATCTAGGTACCAATCTTCCTTAGCTGATGCTCTAAGTGAAGTATGAACAACAAGACTAACAATCTTGTGTTTTGGAACCCACATCATCTTCCTTCCGCTGCTGCTACTTTGAGTTCCATGATGTGGATGGCCATGTAGATGATAGCAAAAGGGCTTTATGTGACCATACTTGCCACAGTAGTGACACCTCCACTTCTTTCTTTTGCTCTTTTTCTGCTGCGTTCCATGATGTCGAGACCGATGTTGTGACATCGTGGCTCCAGTGCTGTTTTTGGCAGGAACAAATTCTGTCATGGTTGTTCTGCCAGCAGATTTATGATTAAATCCAAGTCCTCTCTGGTTTCCAACATTCTTCCCAAGCTGTAGCACCTCATCAAGCATATCTGAGCCTTTATTCAGCATCTTTATTGATTTTGTCATGTTTTCCAGTTTAGAGTTCAGAAAACCAATTTCTCCTTTAAGCTCAGAGATCTCCTCTTCATGTGCCTCCTTCTCAGCCTCCAGATTTGCAATGATCTTCTTCAGTTGTGCTTCTTGCTGAAGAATCTTCTCACTTTTGATGCATAGTTCTCTATAGGATATAGCAAGCTCATCAAAAGTGATTTCAACATCAATATCACTTGAATCTTCATCAGATTCAAATATCCCAGTGAGTGCATTCACATTTCTGTCAGAATCACTTTCTTGTTCACTCTCTGTATCATCAGACCAACATACAGAAAGTCCTTTTCTCTGCTTCTTGAGATGGGTGGGACATTCAGCTTTGATGTGTCCATAGCCTTCACACCCATGGCATTGAATTCCTTTGTTGTGACTGGGTTTTTCATCTGACCTTTTCTGGTATTCACTACCTTTCCTGATGTCGAAAGGGATGTTCCGGACATGTGGTTTCTGCCTCCTGTCCATTCTTTTCAGCACTTTGTTGAACTGTTTTCCAAGGAGCACAACTGCGTTAGTCAGACCTTCATCAGTATCCAGGTCATACTCATCTTCTTCTCCTTCATCATTGGACACGAACGCCAGGTTCTTGCTCTTCTTTTCAGTCCTATCCGAGAGTCCTAGCTCGAAGGTTTGAAGGGAACCAATGAGTTCATCTACTCTCATGTTGCAAATGTCTTGGGCCTCCTCTATTGCAGTGACTTTCATGTCAAATCTCTTAGGCAACGATCTGAGGATCTTTCTCACCAGCTTTTCATCTGTCATCCTTTCTCCCAAGGCAGTGCAAGCATTGGAAATTTCAAGAATGTTCATGTGGAAGTCATGAATGCATTCTTCCTCCTTCATCTTCAGATTTTCGAATTTTGTAGCCAATAGTTGCAATCTGGACATCTTCACTTTGGAGGTTCCTTCATGAGTGGTTTTCAGAATCTCCCATGCATCCTTGGCAACTGTGCATGTGTTGATCAATCTGAAGATATTCTTGTCAACTCCATTGAATAGGGCATTCAAGGCTTTGGAGTTTCCAAGTGCCAATTCGTCTTCTTCTTTTGTCCAGTCTTCTTCTGGCTTCAATTCATCAGTGGGCTTTCCTTCTGTGTCCAGCATCTTGGGATGTTCCCAGCCTTTGATGACAGCTTTCCAGGTTCTGCTATCCAGTGATTTGAGGAAGGCCACCATCCTTGCTTTCCAGTATTCATAGTTGGTTCCATCCAGAATTGGTGGTCTGTTCACTGGTCCTCCTTCTTTCTCCATGTTCATCAGAATTTATCTCCCTAGATCTCACTCAGTGATTTCGAGTGCCCGCTCTGATACCAATTGAAATTCTGATACTGAGGACAGATGTCGTACAGGATGTCACGACATCGCGCTTCAGAACATGCAGATTGTATATGACAGTATGAACAGATTAAACAAGTAAATAACACAAGAGGATTGTTAACCCAGTTCGGTGCAACGTCACCTACATCTGGGGGCTACCAAGCCAGGGAGGAAATCCACTAAAATAGTATTAGTTCGAAGATCTAACAGCCACTGTATACAACCTTCTCACCTAACCACTACCCATGCAACTTCTACCTAAGAGCCACTCTTAGATATGAGAGCCCCTCTCACTCCCTCTCAATCACTCACCCGTGTTTACAAACAAATCAAAGACACACCAGAGATTGCTCTCTGAACAATAGAGATCAACTCTACACACTCAGGTCCAACACTTGATGTTAGGGTAACATCAAGGTGGCTCACAAAACACTCAAGTCACAAAACTCACAAAATAACTCTTCAATCTCTGACTTGATGGAAAACTCGTGCAGCCTTCATGTTTATATAGCAGTGTACGTATCTGGGCTGCAACTACTTGCGCTGGATAAGATCTATCATTCTCCTGAAAAATCTGCACTTAAAGATCTAAAAGATAAAGTTTTATCTTTTAGTTTTTATCTTCAATCTCTAATCCCTGAACGAAACTATTCAAGTTTGTAATTCAAACTTTAATTATCTTTTAATTCGTTCCTAAAGATAGAGCGCCTAATCTGTTGCTGACTGCACATTAATCTGTTAAAGATATAACAGATTTATGTGTCCAGTATTTTCGGGCAGGATGTCCTGGACATTGTATCCGACATCGTGGATCCTGCAGCTTCAATTCTTCATTTGACATTTTATCTTGCCTTGTGCATTGTGCAGCCCGATCTGATTCCTTGACATAATGTTAGAAATCATGTGCAGCAACTCCAGCTTTCCTTCATTGTCTAAGTGCTTATGTTTTAACAAAATTTTAGCCAATCTTTTAAAACTCAGTAAAGCTAGGCACTAACAGGGACCATGATGGAAGCTTGCTTGTGAAGCTTCTATGGAGGCTAGATCTTTGAGCTTCAATGGTGATTTTCCACCATGGAGATGCAGCGGAAGGAAAAGGAGAAGAGGAAAGGGGAGGCACCATCCACAAGGGAATAAGCCATGGAAGAAGGAGCTTCACCACCAAGAATGTGCCTTCGATAAGAAGCTTGAAGAGGATGCTTTAATGGAGGAAAAGAAAGAGAGAATGGGGGAGCACGAAATTGAAGGAATAAAAGAGGGAGAGAAGTGGAATTTTGAAGTGTGTCTCATAAGACTTTCATTCATCAAAGTTATAACAAGTGTTACACATGCTTCTATTTATAGACTAGGTAGCTTCCTTGAGAAGCTTTCTTGAGAAAACTTCCTTGAGAAGCTTCTTTGAGAAAATTTCCTTGGGAAGCTAGAGCTTAGCTACACACACGCCTCTCATAACTAAGCTCACCTCCTTGAGAAGCTTCCTTGAGAAGATTCCTAAAGAAGCTAGAGCTTAGCTACACACACCTTTCTAATAGCTAAGCTCACCTCCTTGAGATGAGAAGCTAGAGCTTAGCTACACACCCCCTATGATAGCTAAGCTCACCCCATGACAAAATACATGAAAATACAAAAAAGTCCCTACTACAAAGACTACTCAAAATGCCTCGAAATACAAGGCTAAAACCCTATACTACTAGAATGGACAAAATACAAGGCCCAAAAGAAGGAAAAACCTATTATTATATTTACAAAGATAAGTGGGCTCATACTTAGCCCATGGGCTCGAAATCTATCCTAAGGCTCATGAGAACCCTAGGGCCTTCCCTTGGATCTCTGGCCCAATCTACTTGGAGTCTTTTATCCAATGCCCTTGCGGGGTAGGATAGCATCTGACCACTTGTCGCAAGAACCACTTGAAGATGTACTGTCGCAAGATGGGGGCATACACGAAAGATGAAAAATTGTTGATGTATTTCTTCCAGGAAAGTCTTATTGGGGCAGCCGTCACCTGGTATGCTAGTCTAGAACCTTCCTGAGTCCATTCTTGGAAGGACCTAATGGTTGTTTTCATTAGGCAGTATCAGTACAATTCTGATATGGCTCCGGATAGAATGCAACTACAGAACATGTGCAAGAAGGAGCACGAGTCGTTCAAGGAATACGCCTAGAGGTGGAGGGACTTGGCAACTCAAGTAACGCCTCCAATGATGGAGAGGGAGATGATAACAACGATAGTAGGCACATTACCAGTGTTCTACTATGAGAAGTTGGTGGGTTACACACCTTCAAGCTTTGCCGATTTAGTTTTCACCAGTGAAAGGATCGAAGTGGGCCTGAGAAGAGGCAAATTTGATTATCCTGCTTTGATGGATAGAAAGTCTGGGGCAAATGGAGAGAATGAGAAGGAGGGAGAAACCCATGCAGTGATTGTCATTCCTATATGGCCAAATTTCTACCAACTCAACAATATCAATACTCAACCAATATCAGCCCTTCTCATCACCCACCATCCTATCAGCCAAGAACACCCAATCATCCACAAAGGTGACCCCTAAATCAGCCACAAAGCCCACCTGCCATACATCCAATACCAAACACCACCTTCAACACAAATCAAAACACCAACCAGGGAAGGAATTTTCCAACAAAGAAGCCTGTAGAATTCACCCCAATTTTGGTGTCGTATGCTAACTTACTCCCATATCTACTCAATAATGCAATGGTAGCCATAACCCCAGCCAAGGTTCATCAACCTCTATTTTTCTAAGGATACAACTTGAACACAGCATGTGCTTATCATGGAGGAGTCCCGGGACATTCCATTGAGCATTGTATGACCTTGAAACATAAGGTTCAAAATCTGATTAATGTGGGCTGGCTAAAATTTGAGGAGGATAATTGCTTATAAATTTTGACATTGGCAAGCGACACTATGCATGAGGCAATTTGAAGAATGTTGTTAGATGTCTCCAATGACTCATTAGGATTTTCAGGTTTATGCCATTACTGTAAACAACAGTCACAATGCTAATAATATGGATAAATTTGATGTCCTTGTCTCTCATTCTCTCCAAAATTACATCTTTTCTTATTTAACTTTCACTGGAATGTGAATGTAAGTCGATGGTTTGGTTGCCCAAGCAACCTGCGCTCCTGAGTTTGAATTCCAAGTCTGTTCAATCATAAATTGCTTGTTCTATGCGTTTGGTGAGGGTGCTGTAAATGACGAGTAAAGTAAAAAGTTAAAAAAATGTTTGATTGACTGTGTTTCAAATAAAAAGGTATAAACATTCATGTGACCTCATTTTATGATTCCTAAAAGTTGTCTTTTGAGAGAAAAGGGAGTTATCAAGAACAGGAGTCGTTCGACTTAATCTATCAATTGAAAATCCTTTAAATGTTATTGTCCTTGAAAATTCATTTTCAAGAATTTGCACAATTTCTTTCATTTTTCCTTGCTACAAGGTCGTGACAAAAGACAACAATAGATACCTCAGAGCTTTACACTCGGGCAATGAGAGGCACCATGCATAAGTCTCAAGTGAACCTAAGGGCAGATCAAAAGTTCTTACCCGGTAAGTTGAAAACCTGAAAGGGCGGCCTAAGCAAAAATTAGGGTTGGTATAAAAAAAAAATCAGGGGCATGTTATTTGTCCCAAAATCCAAACTACAAAAGGATCTAAGTCAAGATTTGAAATGACACATGGCCATTTTTCAACATCCCAAACACTAATTTATCCCTTGCTACCCCCTCCGAGCCAAAGCATATTAAAAAAAATAACAACAAAAGCAAAATAGAAACCATGAGTAGGAACCACCGCTAAACCAGCGGGAAGAGCAATGCAAACAACACATGCATGAAGTTGGGCAACAATGAAAAAAAAGAAAATAAAATCTGCCAAAGGTGAGTGAAGAAAAAAAGAGAGACAAAGATTTGTAGATTTTACATGAAAGGCACAAAAGTGCAATGAAACATTAATGTATAAGACAAAAGGAGTAGAGCCCAACCTAAAAGGTACAAGCAACGCTCTTGAGGTTCTTACTCAATATAACCCTCAAACACTCTTTAGGCCTCTCTGATCCTTTCTTTCATAGCCCTCTTACCCCTGACCATGTTACAAGCCCAATAAAGCCCATGTGGATCAAGGAATGACCAATTTTGTTTTTATGTTGGGATTTTGGAATGAAACCCGCTTGTGATTGTTAAAAAAAATATATGTAAGAAAATAAAAGAATCCTCAAGGTTTCACACTTGGACATATGAGAAGAAAACTCATTCCACCAGGAGCTCGCGGAAAATGCTCAAAGACAATTGCGATAGTAGGGTACATCTGATGTTAGTCTCTCAAGTAGACTGTTTTGGGATTCCTTTCGGATCCAAGGGTAGCTTCGTTATAAATTCTTTCATGATCAGCCCATTTCAGCAGGATCAACAGACCCTTGGCATCACTTTATAATCTTAAATCAAGAAAGTTTCACTTGGTCATATACCAAAGTGTCTCCATTGCCATCCTTCAATGGTGCATGCAATTGGTCCTAAAGCCTTATATTTCTCAAAGTCCTCGCTTTTATGCTTTCATAGGACTCAAAGTCCTCCCTTTATCTTTCATAGGACTCAAAGTCCTCACTTTATCTTTCACAGGACTCAAAGTCCTCACTTTATCTTTCACAGGACTCAAAGTCCTCATTTTATCTTACACAGGACTCAAAGTCCTCGCTTTTATCTTTCACAGGACTTAAAGCCCTCACTTTTATCTTTCACATGACTTAAAGTCCTCGCCTTTATCTTTCATAGGACTCAAAGTCCTCGCTTTATCTTTCACAGGACTCAAAGTCCTCGCTGTATCTTTCATAGGACTCAAAGTCCTTGATTTAATCTTTCATAGGACCCAAAGTGATGTAGCTCCATGTGGTGCTTATAGGCCTTGAATCTTATTCATCAATGAAGTCCTTTGCTTCTTAAAGTTTGATAGCAGCAGAATGGAGAAGGAGAAGGATTATTGGAGACATCACTTCAAGGAGAAGATGAGTCTAGAAGAAGCTCACCACCAAAGGAAGCCATGGATAAGATCTTGAAGGTAGGAGAAGATGGGTGGAGGGAGAGAGAGAGAAGAGGCACGAAATTTTGTGCCTCAAATGAGGTCTAAACTTTGAAGTGTAATTCTCAAATCATCAAAGTTGAAAAAAATGCACACACATGACCTCTATTTATAGCCTAAGTGTCACACAAAATTGGAGGGAAATTTGAATTTCTATTCAAATTTCACTTGGATTTGAAATTGAATTTGTGGAGCCAAAATTTCACTAATTATGATTAGTGAATTTTAGTTATCGTTTAGCCCAATAATCCAAGATCAAGTCCAAGATTCTCCACTAAATGTGCTTAGGTGTCATGAGGCATGTAAAGCATGAAGGACATGCACAACAAAGTGTGACTATATGATGTGGCAATGGGGTGTAGCAAGCAAATGCTCACCCCCCCCCCCCCACCTCTAAAATCTAATTGGATTGGAATTCTCCCAATTCAATTAAATTTATTTTTCAACACACACATAAAATATTCACGTAATTCATGTGAAATTACAAAACTACCCCTAACACAGAAACTAGTCTAGGTGCCCTAAAATACAAGGGCTGAAAAATCCTACATTTCTAGGGTACCCTACCTACATTATGAAGCCCTAAATACAAGGCCCAAAAATATTGAAACCTTAATCTAATATGTACAAAGATAAGTGGGCTCATACTTAGCCCATGGGCCCTAAATCTGCCCTAAGGCTCATGAGAACCCGAGGGCCTTCTCTTACATCTCTGGCCCAATCTACTTAGAGTCTTCTATCCAATGCCCTTGCAGGCTAGGATTGCATC